>NW_008582942.1:239-20203 GCF_000691845.1 Merops nubicus | reverse complement strand
CCCAGCTGGGCCGGCTGCTGCCCGCCCCCAGTGGAAAACCAACCCAGGACACACCCCCAGATCCTGCAGAGCTGTCTTTGACCATATAATGAAACTAACCATCTGGGAAGCTTGTCTGGTAGTACTCAGCAGAGATAAGATCTTAACAAACACCAATAACGCAGATATGCCTAAAAAATTAGAACTCTCTCAGATCTGCTTCAAACTTGTATCAGTAGTCTTGTAAAGTGTGTAACACCCATAACAGAACAGAATTATAACATGGTCAATAGCAAGAGCACAAGTTTAAAAGCAAACAATTTTGTCTTCCCTGGAAAACAATCAGCAATAAGGAAAGGTACCTATGTTTTGCAGAATTTCTATGAGTTTATCCCTCTTGGAATACTCAGAAACCTGAAGAACATTTTGCTGCACATCACTGCAAGCTCCACCCATGTGTCCAACAACAAGAAATAAATAATCAGTTTTCAAAAATTCACCAGCCAACCTTGAAAACAAACAAAATTGAGCAACATGAAAGCTATTGCATAGCTTATTTTTGCTTTAAGATCAAGTAACTTCATTTATGTTTAAACCACCTCTACAACAAACACTTGTATCATTCCTTACAAAGCAGAGTGTATTCGTTATAGGTGCATTTTTTAAAAAGCAAAGAGTCTGGATTGTTTTATAGACAGATGTACAACAAAACTTGATAAGTAAGAATGTGCACAGACTAATTGTCTCTGTATAATACAGATACTGAATTTTCTAGCCATCTCAGAAAGAGTTCCACATACATGCTTTTAAGAAAACGTATCACTGACATACACGATCACAGAACCATTCCTGGGGCACTGTTTCATTACTAACCAGAGGGACAAGGAGAGAATTCTACACAAGCCAGAGTTCAAAACAGGCCTGCAAGAGACAACACGATCCTTTTTTACTGTTCAACAAAAACCTAAAAACAGTTTACTACATGGCAGTTATTTACAAGTTGCCATAGGCAGAAGTTGGGTTTTATTGAGACATCATTTCTCTTCAGTTATCCCAGAGGTCAAACTTGCCAGAATAGGTTATTTGAGTTTTACTAAACTGTATTAACTTACTGATACACAAGTGTGCTTCATGTCCAGCGTACACAAAGCAGCTTCCACTGCAGTAAAATTCAAATGGTAAACTAGCCAGCCTTGAACTGAAAACAGGCAATCTCAAGTTTTAGAACAGATTTCTAAAAAAGCCTTAAAACCACTAAAGACTGCTTTAAGGGCTTGAATCTCCCACCTGATTTATAGGTGTAATTGACACTGAAAATGTGCGTTTCACAGCAAACAAGTTACTAGAAATTTAAGTGTTTGGACTTAAGATCTGACTGGTTTCAGATCTCATAGAAAGACAGTTCTAAACAGAAACTACAGGGCAAGTTTAAACTCTCTGAAAAATGGAAGAGCAAATAAAAAACAGGAACGGAGAGAGGAAGAAAAAAGACCTTTTAGTAGGAGATACAAAAGTCCAAATGCTAAGCTGAAGTTCATTAGTCTTTATAGACTTTACTCACCTCTGAATTTCTTCAGGAAAAGTGGCACTGAACATTAGTGTTTGACGTTTGTCTTTTGGTGGCATGCTTGGGTGAGAAACCAGCTTCTTCATATCTAACCCAAAACCCATATCAAGCATACGGTCTGCTTCATCTAGCACCAAGTACTTCACATTATGCAAAGCAATCTGCAAGTATTTCAGTGAAAAAAAAAAGGCATTGGTTCACTGACAGTATGCACTGATACAATGTCCTAATTGCCAAAATCAACCTTCTACTTATGTTACTCTAGTAGAAATTAATTATCCAAAAATTAAAAGCTATATGCATTAATGCTTCATTTGCACTTCAACCTCTATTTTATAATCTGCATTGGCTCTAATATAGCACCAAAGCATTTCAGAATTTGGTTCAGCAATGTAAATCAAGAAACTCCCACATAAACTCAAAAAAACACATTTTCTGAAAGAACAAAAAGTGTCAGAAAGCATCAAGGACATGACAATTTCACTGTTGCTGACCAAGACTGACATTTTGTCTAGAAGCCCAACACCCACAGAAAGCCAGTCTCTAGTTTACTGCCAAGAACTCTTTTTCCAAACCACTTGTCCAGGGCAACACCACTGAGCCACTGTCACAACATGTAGCAATTGCAGTTTGAACTTTGAATGTCTGGAAAATATTTTTAATAAAATCAAAATTAAAACACTGCAAGAATTAATATCACCATAGTTCCAGATCGATAAAAGCTATTCTAGCAAAACAAAGGAACATCAAGTGAAAATCTGATATGGAATTTTCCACAGGAACTAAGAGAAGGTGTTCCGTCTATTTAAACTGTAAAACTTCATTGCCAAGAACGTGGTAGCCAGTTTGATTTAGACTGATATTTTCCAGTAGGCCCTGAAAGGGACTGAAGAGATCTGGATTCAGGCTACTTTTTGAAAAACCTCATTTATATGGTATTTAGATACTCCAAGAAAAGTTCACTTGTATTTCAAGAACGCGCTTGTACAAAGGCAGCATGTTGATTGATTTTCATTGCTCTATCTTTGCTTCTATCAAATTTCAAGAATGAAAACCAGTATGTAAAAAGCTAAGAATACTTAGGGAATTCAGATTAAATTTTAACATCTTACCTTCTCTCTTCCTATAATGTCTAGAAGCCTTCCTGGAGTGGCACATAGTATATTACAGCCTTGTACTATCTGACGAATTGAATGGCCTGTTTGTGTACCTCCATAGATCACAACAGGCCTTATACAAGTTCTATTATATAGAAAAATAAGTAAGTATGCAAATAGTATTGTTTCATGGAAGTATGTACAAAAAATCCATCATATCTACCATAAACCAGCTTAGAGTGGTTCAATTCCTTTGCCATACAGCACAGCTTATAACAAAAATCCGGACTCAAGACCAGAAAAATCACTTGATGTAAGCTCACAGTTCCTTTCATACTGCATAAAAGAGACTGCACAGGTGGCTTGCTTGGAAAGAACACTTTGTTTCATCTGCATTCTTCCCTCTCCTGTCAACTGGGAGTTACTGGCATGAAGTGCTAAAACCGTGTTAGACACTGTATGCTGTTTTTACTCAGCATACTTGGAAGACACAGAAGCACCCAATATATGCCCTTATAACTTCAGAAGTAATCTTTCCACACCTTCAAAGAATGGTGAAAAAAAAGATACACAGGTGGACCTTTGTAAAGCAACTAATCACACTGGCCATGCAGTGAGTCACTAAAGCATTAGATGGCAAACCCATCATGCTCTTCCTAATGAGGTTTTTGGTTAAATCTACCTGGTAAAGCTACATCATCTATTCTTCTCCTGTACAAAGCTGCCTATACAAGCAAGAACTACTTTATGCAGCTGAAAAGCAAGTTTACAAACTTATTGTTATAACCTGGTAAGGCTTTTACATGCATGCAATGTGTATTTTCATACTCAAATTCCAACTGTCTATTCTTGAAGATATTAATTTCAGCTGAAAAGAACTTACTCCAGCTGTGGAATTCCTATCCAAGACCAGAAATACTGGGAAATACAAAGTTGCTAAAAACCGTCACTGAAAGTTAACTAAAAATCTCTTGACACACCTCTACTTTTGTCAAGACAAAAATAAAAGCAAGTATAAGTTACATAAGGCAATCAACAAAGGTGATGTGACAAGCTCAGTACTTATCCCCTCTTCAAGCTGGAGCAAGCTTCTCCTCACTTCCCCCCACAATCCAATGTCATGAAGATTAAGAGTTTAAATGCCTAGCAAGCCAGCATTACCATCTAAATTCAAGTGTTTGTAGTCATTTGATTGGCACAAAAGTTTTTGAAGTATTAGGACAGCAGTGAAGCACTGCTCATTCAGACAAAGCAATAATCAACACCAGGCAATGGTGCAAAATCTTACCCATACACAAATTTCCTTGCTTCTAGGAAGATCTGATTTATCAGTTCTCTAGTTGGAGCGACAATAATACATTCTGGTTCTTGCTGCTCTTTAAAGGCACTGGCAGTTACACCATCTCTCATCATGAGGGCCACAACTGGTAGAAGAAAAGCTGCCTAAAAATAAAGCAGCAGTATTTATGCTGTTTGGTCTTAAAGCCTTCATTAGTTACACTACAAGCTGTGTATCAATCCTGAAGCTAGAATGATATAGCACATTATCAGCTCCAAGGAAACCAGACTGCAAAAGGATTGACCTGAATACACTACAGATCATTTAAGCTTTTTTCCTCCTTGTCCAAGTATGACAGTACCTCTCTGGACCTTAAGAGCCTAATAATGCAGAAATATAGTCATCCAGCAGCTAAATTATGGGTTCTTCCAGCAGTTCCACAATTCATGCTGACATACATTGACAATTATGTACTCCATGATCAATAACCCTCCCTAACATGTATGTACAGGTTTTATATTACCATCAGTAGATTTGCAAGGTAACCATTTATCACCATGCTCCAGACTACTACAACAGCAGATCAGTTTGCAACATGGCTGTACCAGCAGCCTTAGTTTCATGTAAGACTAGTTAACCCCAAGACATTACCTGTACAGCAGTTCCCAAAAGCATTCAGAATATTTATAGCTTACGTTTGGGACATTTTCCCCCTCTACACACAGAAGAGATTTTTCAAAACAAGTAACCAATAAGCTACACAATAGATGCAGAATTCCACACTATACCGAATGGCAAAAAAGCTACACTTAACGTAGAAATACTCTCACACAGAGCTGTCGGCGGCTAGATTTGGATACATTAGATAGTTTAACAAGTTGAGACAACTGTCAGCTTAGTATCAACTCTCAATACTGTTCCATAATTAACACTGAATTACCTAAAATTAAGTACAGTGCAGATAAGACATCAAACCAAGAATGCTAAATTAGCACACAATTACAGTCTGGCATACGTTTTAAAAAAAAGGACCAAAACCTAAACAAACATCCCACACCACCAAAAACCACGAAAACACATATACTAATGAAACCAACACAAAAAAAAACCAAAACAAATCAATAACTTCCAACTGCTGAGTTTTTCTTATCAGCAGTTTCTATGACTGCCTATACTTCTGAATATCTATCTGGAGCACTGAAGACTGGCCTGCTGTACCAAGACACTAAATCACTGAAATTAGAAAAGAAATTCAGCCCAAAAACGTGACAATCCATCCATCCATCACTCATATCTGTGCTTAATACTATTCCTGTCACTGCAGTGCAAGCCACATCATTAGGCAACAAGCTGTGAAGCACGTGGCCCGTGGAAGCCTGAGGCATTCCTATAAAAGGTCGTACACTTCCAGCAGCACACAAAATACTTGCCGTTTTCCCCGATCCTGTCTGGGCACATGCCATTAAGTCTCGTCCTTTTTTTTATGCCGTACTTCTGCACTGGAGTAAGTTTAGAGTATCCAGCTTTAGCAATGTTCACATTTAAAGTCTGACACAAATTGGCATCCTCAAAAGTCTGTAAGATGAAAGATTTTTAATGGTATGCAAACAAGGAAGTTAAGTTTAAAACCTGAGATTCATACTGTAGGATACAGACATATAAACACTGTATTAAGTTTTGAGAGGGTCTCCCCAGTCATCTAGATTGCCAAAGTTCCTACAGGTAAAGCCTCAAAGGCTTCTTCAACCTGGTCATGCCATTTAAGTAAAGCTGTTTGTAGGACAGTGAGGGCCTTCAGCTGGTCTTCTTACGTTTGAAAGAAAACAGCTCAGAAGCCATACATTTGTATTCAAGCAGGTAAATTCACACCAGGACATTCTATGAAATCTAAAACTCTTCAGTTTCATTTCACATAGTAGATACACACTTAGTGTTTGTGCTAGAATTAGTAAGAGGAGCTAAAGAAACATCCATATCCAGGACCAGAAAGCAGCATACACAACAAAATCAGTTCAACTTCAGTAGGAGAACCTTTCAGAAGATAAAAGAGTTCACTAACCAGTAATGGTGCTGGAGGGCTAATTCCTGACACTTCAACAACATTTTCATCGTACTTGTCAAAATTAATCCCTGTCTTGTAATGTGCAAAGATGGCTTGTTCATCATCAGGCGGAGGAGGGGGCACATAAGTCACCTTTGGACCTTAAGGACACAATCATTCAAATTTATAAACAAAATAAAGAAAGGTTAAACTATTTTAAATATGGAGCAATTGAAGTTAAGTTCAGTGGTGTGTTATTTAGACTTCTCTCCAATTCCCAGGAAGGCAAGACATTTCATAAATTAATTAAATTAGAACTTAGTTTATTCTACTAGAATTAAACTCAGAAATAGAGTCAGACTTTTGTAAAGCACTCCTGTTTCACATCTGCACAAGGACTGTACTTTGAAGAGCTACTCACAAAAATTAATTAGGCTCTACTTTATCACCACACAAAAAAACAATTCTACCACAAAAACACATTACATTATAAATTATCCTATCTGATAACAATATATTTATGAATACACAAGGATAAAATTAATTTGTTCATTGCAGTACATGTATAGTTCTGTATTCCTCAAGGTGTTCTTCAAGCTATTAAACTCAGAGGTATAAAATTATTATTTCCTGCACATTACAAGGTTAGCAGTAAAAAACATTTCACAAGGCTCTCAAATAAGGCTAGATCAGGAATCAAAATTATTCATCCAAGTCAGCAGTTCACTATTTGTCTTTTTGCGTTTCAAGAGTAAGACAAAGGCAAAATAAGGCTAAAGTCATTTGCAGAAAATGCTGTAGGCAAGTAAACATTCTAACAGATTGTCCCAACTAACACTTTCAATACATGTCAGAAAGTCATTATTCATTACACTTTTCAACTTGATGTGCACACAGAAATTATGAAATTCTATTTAATAACTTGCACTCAGTAAAACACATCCAGCCCTTTTTCCAGAAATGGCATCCCAGATGCTACAGCATTTGAAACTGAGAATCTGCTGCTTCTTTGTGGTTTGCTTCAATGACCGTCATCAGATGCTGTTTTGCCAGTGACTAGGCCTAACAGGAATGACACGGCCAGCAGAAAGACAAACCAGGAAGTGGACTGTATTGAGGATAGAAAGGACATTCCATGGACAATTGCTGGGGGTACAAACAAGTCAATTAGTTCACAAGCAATTGACGCTACCCCCAGTGGTCCCAACAAAGACATCACCCGACTGACAATGGGTGGAATAAACATAGAACAAAGGCTGCCAATAGATGGAATGGGAAATGGCCAGACCAAGAGGTTAAACATAGACGATAAAGGTGGACCCATGGCCAGCTCTCACCCTCCTAGCCTGCATTACAAAGGTCCAAGCTGACCAGTGCCCAGTTACAGGAGAGCCAGGAGGTCCTTCCTCAACCAGGAAGCTCTGGGAAGTGCGTCCACATCACAGATAGACACTTCTCCCTTCCCGCAAGTGGTCCCAGCTTTTATCCCTAAGCAGAACACCTGACCTTTGGTTACTTCATGCGGGACCCCTGGGGCTCATTTCCCTTATGGCTCTCCCTGCAGGGCCAGCCACACCCTGGAGGGAAGCTGAAAGGCAAACTCACCACCTCTTTATGAAGGGCTGTGGGAATCACCCATATGTCAACCTTAACTCGGGGCTTGGGGTATAAACCCCAGCATTTCAGATGCCTACACTACTGCCAATTAAATTCTCTGACACTTGTGTCTGAAGTAAATAAGCTTTACCATTGTGAAGAAGAAACAGCCAACAACAGAGGAATTCAACAAAACTATTTCAAAAAGTTAATCAATTTACATGAGAACAACCTCTGTGTTGCCCAGTAATATACAGATGCGCACTTTAAAAATACTGAGTTAAACCTTATTTGCTCACCAACTCAAGTTACACGAACAGTTTTAAGATGATTATGCATTTACCTTTACCACTACCTTCTCCACCCAATTACTTCCAACAACGTTAAGAGAATATTCCTTGAGTTAAAAGCAAGAAAAAACTGGTGTGTTACTTGCAGAGAAGCTACTTACCTCTTTCAGAACCCATTTCTTCACTGGTTTCTTTGTAAGGTGCTGTTAAAGAAAGCATTTCAAAGTTACTTGCTTTTAGGGAAAAAAAAGATCATTTGAGAGAAAATCTAAACAAGAACCTTAATGAAAAATTCCCAGAAACCCCAACAGTAGGCCCTGATACAGTTGGTAGAATGAGTGGAAATATTCAGGGAAGTAATAACAGCTCAGTTACAAAAACCCAGAAGACAAAGTCCCAATGTTTGAGTTTTAAAGGGCAGAAAAAGAGGATGTCAAAACACCAAGCTTGGAAGGACTTCACTGTAACAACACGAAGGAACTAAACCCTGCATCTTGCTGAAGGACTTCACTAACCAGATCTGGTCCTTGACTCATATCAAGCCCCTTATCATCAAATCAAATGCAATCATCTCAGCTTATGAGATAACCATCACAAGATGTCTAGATAAACCAAGCTGTATTTAAAGACAACCACTAGGAATGATCTCTCCTAAAGCCAGCATAGGCTCTGTAAAGGCAGATATAGTTGTCTATATTCACTTGAGATGAATCATGAGAAAATAAAAAGCAGCTATAACAAGAAATTGAAAAGCCACAGGAATGTCAGATGCATAACCTTGTTTTGTCACCTCTTAAGTGAGGTTGTTCCCCTAAAATGGATAAAATATTTTGAGTAACAAGAGATACCTACATGATTATGGTTACAACATCTCAGTTTTAAGAACCATTCAGCTTTTCCAGAAAATCAGGAGATGCTTGGTTTATGCCACACAATCAACTTTTAAACAACTAAAAAGCTATAGCCATAAAGGTCAGTGTCATCACAGTAATTTTTCAAGAGTTAGGAGAGAATTTAAATCAGAAGAGAAAACCATCCGGTTATTTCAACAAACACATTTATAACATCCTCTCCATGAAAGTTCTGACCTTGACATCCATTTATTGTGCATGTTCCTTTCAGTATCACTTGAAAAACAAGGATGTTTGGTCTTAAGAGTGAGGAAGCACATTTTACATATGTAAAAACTGTATTAAGACTGAGTTATTAATAGCAGCATTTCTGGAACATGTTTTAAGTCCTTACTCTCACTACACACAAATACAAAAAGCCTTAAAACATAACTGGCAGTCTCTAGCTACTCTGTGCAGGACATTGCCTTGCTGATTTCAGGGAAGTGTAAAAAACCCCTTTAATAAAAGGTCTCTCTGGAAAAGAAAGGGGGTTAGAAAAAGATAAGGGAAACAAGACTGAATAAAGAGGAAAGACACCAAAATCTGTTAATAGCTTCTCCATTCAAACATGTCGCTCAAGACATTCATAAAAACCATGTCATGAGACTAATTTTAGGACCAGTACACAGGACGGTGACCCTGCCATGTGTCCTTCACCCTCTCTTGTCCGCACTCCTCACTGCAGCAGCACACGCACAAAAGAACAGCATCATGGCAGCACATTAACCTCATTGCTCGTTCTCAACAAGACTGAATTATTAACTCTGAACACAAATACCAGTTCTGAAGAGGCAGACAGTACTGTGACTTGGATCAGGAATGCTCTGTTCAGCAGCAATGCTCTTAAGCAGCTCTGTAAAACCACAGCTCCACTGAGATGAGAGAAGCCAACCAAAGATGCAACTTACAGTGTGTGTAATCACTTTAACACTTTTTTTCCATCAGAAGTACTATGTAATAGTATTTCTAATTGCAAAAAGCATAACTGTTTTAAGAAAAGCCGGCACAGCCCTACACTTGTTACCTCTGCAAGCACTAATAGAGTGGTGAGGCCACTATTCAGAGATGGAGGCACCAAAACAGCCTAGCAGTGCTTGCACTGCTCCTTCACTAGACCCGTATGCTCTTGACTGTAAAAGGATACACCTCCCATTCAACAAACCACTTTATGAAGGAGTATCTTCCCACACCTCTATACAGACTACTGCAACTGCTGCCGACTGATATCCACAAACGTCTTCAGGTACTAATACTTTATACAATGGTCATGAAAAAAGTAAGGAATGACTACCCTGTGTTAAGGATGCAGTTTTCTCCATTGTGAGTATTAGCATGTTGTCCCTATAAACACTTAAGTTTCTAAGAACCATTATTTGAACTAAAAACCTGAAAAATGTAGGTCAAATTAAGTCAAACAGAGGCAAAGCAATTTTCTTTGGATATTAAGGAGAATGAAGGAATAATCCTTTGCAGACAGCAACAAAACCCAACGTTACAATGAAGTCAGTAGGAAGAACTAGTATCTGAGCTACAAACCTTACCTGTGAGCGTAGACAAACGTAAAACAGTACTTCCCTTTATATGGGGGGTGGAAAAAGTCTAGAGTGACTATTTCAAGGCAACCAGTTCTTAAAGGCTTTTGGGGTTTATACCGCTGCTTCACCATGTGTTAACCAACCCAGTAACAGTAAGATCAAGCAAAAAAATTACAAAAGAGAACAGCTTCTTTTACCTTTGAAAATCCAATTACTGAACTTTATCCAAATTACAAACATGACTTGTGTGAGCATGCAAACAAACTACCTAACATTTGCAGTAGGTTCTTAATTCAGGCAGGGAGAACAATCACAGTGATAGCATTTAGCAAAGCTAACAAGATATTGCATTGCAATAAATCAGCAATGAGGAGATGTGAAAGGTTCGCCACCATACTAAAAATCTCACCTGCATGACCTTCAAATGCTCCTCTTCCTCTAGAGCCAGGAAAAATGCCAGGCTGAGGTCTGTTTCTTTTCTCATCTTCAGTACCTGTAAGTAATAAACAATATAGTGGATAAAGTGTCTAAAATTAGCATAACGAAATCACATGTTTAAAGCTAATACTATTTACTCCAAAAACTCTGCAGTGCAACAGCCCCAAAAGATGTCTTTGTAACTCCAGCCTATGCTGTATTATTCCCAGCAATACTATTTTTCAAAGATGTCATGAATGTTCTACGTGGCTGAAGAACAGAAGCTACTTCACAGCTTTCCTTTTTATACTTGTAGTTCTCAGGAAGCAAGCAAACCAAGAAAGAATGACCCAATGCATGTTGTTCCCACACAAACCAGTCAATATAAAATAAAATAAGTTAAAGGAAAAACAAAACACACAAACAACAACAAACTTACTCTCGCCCCGTCCAAAGCCACAAAGAAGTCCTCTTAAACCTCTGTTTTGTGT
Organism: Merops nubicus; assembly: GCF_000691845.1. Lineage (NCBI taxonomy): Eukaryota > Metazoa > Chordata > Aves > Coraciiformes > Meropidae > Merops > Merops nubicus. The sequence goes on along the minus strand of NW_008582942.1, from coordinate 9,018 downwards.
ACTAGAATCTCCTGCAACGTTATTTTCTTGAAAATCTGCAGTAGAGCATAGCATACAAAAACTTAGTTTGCAGGTGCAGATCAAATGTCTTTTATTTGGCAATTATTCTTCACACTACTTATTTTATACATTCACATACTAGGTACCATAAAAGTGATTTGCCTCAACATATGAAAAGAAGGAGAAAAGAAACGTTTTTTGCCAAAAAGTGTAAGCAGAGCCTACTGCTCTTCAGTAGTATTGCTTCCTGCAATAAATCAAGCATTGTCTTCAAATACTTGACTTCACATGCATATATGCTATGTCAGCTACTAACTTTCAGCTCTTTAGTCATGATGCAGACCAGTTCAGTCCTCTAGTTCAGTCACAGGACAATTGACAGCATTCTCATTACCAGTACTGTAGAATGAGGTAAAATATTGCAATTACTGCTTCCTACAGAGTGAGGATTTGAAAACCTGCCTTTCAGATCTAACAATTTCCATTTTTTTTTTTTTTTTTTTTGGTTCCTCAGAACTGCCTATTCAGTCTCTTGGGACAGGCAGTGCCAAGTGCTTAGTGTATTTTTATTTCTAACCCCTTTCCCTAGTCACCCTCCTGACTGGCATGAAGTTAAACAGCCATATGCATTAACAAGGCATTTCTCATTTTATATATGGGACAGATTCAGGTGTTGTGATCCAAGCAGTCAGCTTACATTGTCACTTACTCCTTAGTCTTTATGCTCCAACTGAACACCTGTTCTATCCCCTTCTAACGACAAAGCGCATCTTCTCTTAAAAGTGACCTAGGAGTTCTCCTACAACAGCATCTGTAGCTCCTTCTCCACTAAAGCCTGGTGCATAGCAAGCTATGTCATTTAAGCTTTACCGAATTAAAAAATAAAAATTAATCGCATCTTAAAAGCTCACATGCAAATAGTCTAGATACAAACATCCATAAATACTACAGGCCTTAAATACAGCTTGAGTCACTTTACAAATGCTGTAAAGTCTACAGCAGAACTGCTGGTCACCATTCCACAGAAGCACCGAAGTGTTGCTGCCTGCTTAGCCAAACAAGTCCACCATTCCCCTAGCATGATGGGCTTATGGCAGATATGGGAAGATTGCGCAGAATTTTTTTAAAGAATAAACATAACTACTTCAAGTGGCTCCATGGCTGTTCTGCAGGTCAGAGCTATTCCTAAACATGCCCAAACACACACTGAGGCTTCCATCTTGTTTCATAAGAAGTCCTACTTCCAACCATAGAACTCTCCAGACGCTACATGACAGTAGGCTTCCACTGCCCTACATGCTTCTGACAGCATCTTGTGGAAGTATATGTGGCAGTACTGCCAAACTGCCAAGTACTAACCTCCTCAATGTGCACTGCATACAAGAGTGCTACTTCCTACTTGCTACTCTAAGTAGGAAGAGGACAGGGATTAAATACTCCTTTATGGGTACTAAACAAAGAAGGCTTTCAGGTCTTTCACAGAAGAGCACTGGCATACTTTCTCACATGGCATATATGCAAATACTAATATTCAGCTGTCTTTTATACTACATTATGACTTGAACAAAATTACCAGAAAAATACCCCTCTCCAGAGAGGATGGAATCAAAGCAAGATGTAAACAAAACACTGATTTCAAATGTAGAGTCCTGTCTTATGGCAAATACAGTGCGGTATTTTATGTTGTGCTGTCAAAGTAAGAGGCGATACTGGCCGTCCACATGATACAGAAATAAGGCTGGTATTACCCTCCACGTTAAAAATACTCCTTTGGCTCTGGTACAACAAAACTGAGTACCTGCATAGGGAAATTTAGTGTATCAAATACAAACTAGCCACTAGAATTACAGACACACCAGAAAGTTACCTCTGTTTCCAAAATTCCATCTGCTACCAAATCCACCCCTTGACCAGTGCTGTGCCTTTGGTTGTTCATCAGTATCTACAATTAGAAAAAGGAAATGGCATTAAATCTATCCCTGACTTCACAGCAGGCCTTTGGGTTTTTTGGGTTTGGGTTTTTCTGTTGTTTCAGTTTGGTTTATTTTTAAACTCAACAGTGAAATTACAGAAACATTCAGGTTGAGAGACCTCATGTCTGTATCGTACCTCCCACTCACCAAATACAACCTGATGAAGGTGTCCTTTCATAAGAAAATGAATTAAAATTACAAAGTTTAGAACAGGTGTAACTGCTGTTTTTCATATGGAACAGCACCACTCAGCAACAGTACCTCCTACCAACACAGTAGTACTTGAATTTCCAGAATCTACTGAGACACCAGTTGCAAGGTCCTCCGCTCTAAATGTTTTGTCCAAAAGGAAGGCTTAATCACCCCAAAACTATAAACTTTAACCATGTACTCCTACCTCTACTCCTAGAATACCCTTCAAAATGATCCTGCCTATGCTGACTTCTTTTAGGCCTTTCACCAGCACCTGGAAATTGAAAACAAAAGGCAAGTAAGGCTTTCGACACTCTGCTGTAACATACTCATATGCAAACAAATTAAGTGCAGCCTAAACGTCTGGGTGGGGAGGAGGACTGAAACTGGACTGAACCACCGGGGTCCAAGGGATGTCACCAGCAGCACAACCTCCAGCTGGAGGCCAATCACTAGCAAAAGTACCCACTGACTGATACCAGGCCCAGCGCAGTTTAGCTACTTTGCCCATGACCCGGACGACGGGACAGAGGGCACCCTCAGCAATCCCACAGACACGTAACACTGGCATATAACGCAGGGCTGCCTTTCACACAGAGGAAGTGCAGAACATGATAGAGACATGGGCAGGAAAGAACTTCAAAGTTCCACAAAGAGAAATGTAAAATTCTGCCCCTGAGGAGGCATAACTCCAGGCACCACTACACTGGGGACAACCAGCTAGAAAGCATCTTTGTAAACAGAAACCTGAGGGCTGTGGTGGATAACAAACTGAACAAAACCCAGCACTTGCCCCTGCAGTAAAGGCCAACGGTGGTCTGGGCTACACTAGGAACAATGCTGGCACTAGGTGGGGGCAGGTGGTCCTTCCTCACTGATGAAGCAGTTATCAAGAGCACTGTGCCCAGTTCTAGACTGTCCAGTACAAAACAGACACTGATGTACTGGAGTGAATTCAGCAAAAGATCAGAAGATAAAGACGGATGCATCTGTCATACAGAAAGGGAGCTGGAACTGCTGTGCCTCAAGACAGCTGAAAATATCTTCCACCTTAACCAAACTGAGCACAGATAACAGAGTCAGATTCTTTTCACTAACAATCAATCAACCAGGACAAGACACAATGCACACAAATTGAAACACAAGGAAGTACTCTTAGGTTATCCTCATTATAATGATTTATACGAACACAACTACTACCATTTTTTTCAAGGGAAAAAAAAAAAGCTTAACCTGCATACATTAACTACTTGTGATATTTGCTGTCAAACAAGTAAGCTCTATCACTAAATATAAAACTACATAGAGCCCAGAAGCACACTGCATACAAGACTGCATCTTAATTTAAGGGTGAAGCACAATCTGTTCATAAATTATAAGTTTTACAGGGGAAAAAAGAAATAAGGCTCATGCACCCTTTTATAGGACAAAATAAAAAAAATGAGACTATTTTCTCCGTTATGTTGTAGGTAGAGTCCCTAACACTGGTGCATCCTTTAAAACAAGGTCAAGACAAGATGCATAATTTTATCAACAGAGAGCCTTCCACCTCTGGGCTTCAGAGACAGCTTTAGTTCTTTAAGTTGTTATTTAAATAGCAAGTAAGGTTTGCTCTTATCGAGCTTAAGTAAGCAATGTCTATATTATTACCTATGCTTGAAAACATTGCTAGAGTTCCCTGTCCAACTAGGAAGCAGCAGAAAGATTTTGTTAAATCAAAGCAGACACTTTGAAACTGCTCGCACTGATCTTGAAGTGGCACAATATAGCTAGCTCAGGAAAGGAATAAACGGTTAACGATGACAAGGAAAGTAAGACTTTCAGCTTTGCCCCCCTGCCCTGAGTTCAGTACAAGAGGCACAGGTCATGGAATACCTGGTTATTTTTTCAGTACATAATAGAAAGGTTAGCAGGCAGAGATGACGGCTAGTCAGAAAGAAAGAAATAGAACAAACAAAATGTGAAGCTCCAAGACTCACTTCTACTTAACTTGCAATTCAAGGTCTTTCAAAAAGCACTGCCTTTCCTATTTGTTTTGTTGTCAAACTATTACTGAAGTTAGCAACCTGAAGACCTCATAAAACACTTCTGTGCTAGGATGAATGCAAAACCTGTCCTCTGAATTTTCTAATTCCTGTAACTGTCTAGACTCAGAGGAATTTAAGAAGCAGAAGTGGTATCCTGTTCCTGCCCTTCCTCATTTCCCAGCGTCTTTGGGGCAAGGAACTGGAGAGAGCCTACCCTTCAGCTACACACTAAAAGGCAGGGGCCTGTACGCACACAAGCAACAGACATACTGCTGTGTTTAACTGCTGACAAACACATGAGCAATTGCAAACTCATGGAGAACCTGCCCTACAAGTAAAGGCTGAGAGGCTTAGTTGTTTTCTCCTTGCAGAAAGATGGCTCAGGGAGGAACTCATCACAGTATTTCAGAACTTGAAGGGCAGCTACAAAGAGGACACGGACTTTCTCTTCACAAAGAGCCACATCAAGAAGACAAACGGCAACAGGTAAAGCCTGCACTGGAAGAGGTTTCATCTTGATAAAATAGAGAAATTCTTTACAGTGGAAACAATCATTCATTGGAACAACCTCTCTAGAGACTTGAAGTCCCCACCACTGGAGATTTTCAAAATAGGATTGGACCAGGTGCTAGATAATATCATCTAGTCTTCCTTTACCACAAAAAAGTTGAATGAGATGATCTTTCAGAGCACCTTCCAACCTAAGCTGTTCTATGATTCTATGGTATCAACACCACAATATGGTATCAACACAGTTTGTACTAACCACAATTTGTTAACATGACATTCAAGTTGTTCTTCCACAGTTTAATGAGCTAAATAATATACGATCGAGATTTTTACCCCAGACTTAAATTTCACTGAAGTCAAATTATCATCAAACAGTCTTAGCAACCATTCCTAAATTCACAGACTACAGCAAGAATACCCTTGATTAGCACAATCCCACAGACTGTCAGTTCACTAAGGAAAATCTGTTTCCTTGATCTAACTACTGTAGAGTCACACTAGGTCAAGCCTGGAGCAAATTATCTTCAGCAGCAACCCTGGCTTGGCGTATTTAAAACTCCTGTCTTCCGTATCTAAACTTCCTCTAGCTTCTGTATCCAAATCTCAGTGTTGTGTCTTGGGGCTTTTGTTACTGATTAAGTTGTCTGTGGTTTCTTTTTTTTGTATTGTTTTGTTTTTTTGTTTGGGGGTGGTGCTTTTGGGTTTTTTTTAAATGGATCCAAGTTTCTGCTGAACAACTTCATCTGAATTTTTCTAATTTCCACACCCCTGTTAGACAGGACCTCCCTAAAGCTGCTCAGCATTGCATTCAACACATTATTTTCAATAGTGTTCACATTTAGCATAGTCCATTTTAGAAATTCTTGTGAGGTAACCTGTTGATTCGTTAGAAGTTATCTGCTGTATTTAACACAACTGCAATAAAGAAAGAAGGGCTGAGGGTCAAAAGGCAAGTTCACTCATTACGTCACCTGTATAATTTGATATTGCTTACTCCACGGGGGACACATGAAAATATCACAATGATAATACTGTTGGTTTCCTTAATCTCTGAAACTGTTCAAGGAATCAACTCCCTCAAATGTCAGTAAAATCAAAAGCACCTTTCACATACCGAATAAGCCTGCGGCTGTACCAAAGTCAGACGAGGGGCCATTTGGTCTTTCAAAGAAACTAGTCTACAAAAAGAGAGAGACACAACATCATCTTAAATCTAATCCCAGTAAAGTACATAAATACAAATGCAGTTGATATGCCTTGCATTTGAAAGCTGCCTTCTGCACCTCCTGAAATACAGCCTCCTGGACACTTCTGTTCACTTCAGTTGACTACACTTCAGTATACTAAAGGCATACTGTTTGCATCAGTGTCCCCAAACCCACATAACAGAGCTGATGTGGAGTTACCCAAGTGTACCTTGCCTTCTATCACTGATTTACAGAGGAATTAGCTTTGTCACCTTGCCAACAAGTGCTATAAGCCTTGAACATAAGTAACACTGCCCAGAACAATGGTATACTCTTTTCAATTATTTTTGTCTCCCAATCTTTCACACTGTTTGTATGGTGAATAAAAACCTGTCTTCACCAGTTTCATAACTGCATTTCTAGGGTTCTAGCATCTAGAGGATGCTTACAGATGATCTTGAAAGGAAATACCCGAGATTATTTCAGCCCCCATTCATTTATTCAGAGATTTAGATACTCCATGTGAAACAATTCAGAACAGCACCAAATTTTTCATATTTGACTCATACAGTCAGTTTTATTTCCAGCAAAGGCCATGTTTAACTTTCACCTGTTTAATGCAAAACAGGTATGCACTAGTAAGTCAAAACACCAGCTGACTAAGGAACATCACATAACTACCAAATCTTTTACTCAAAGACTGTGCTTTCTAGGTACTTCTACAGCTTTTACTTACCAATGTGATTGGCAATTACTACAGGAAATTAAACCCAAATTACTATTCTGGAAATATATGCTGTAACTTCCTCTGGTAACCTCACTTTCAGCTTTTTATATGTATCTGGATAAACCATTTGCCTCTCCTCTTCCTCTCTGTTCCTCAAGGTTGAATTTAAATACCCATTAAGACCAACGGCAGCAATCAAAGATACATTACAGATTCTCCTCACATTTACTGGTTTCTTTTGATACCAATATTCACTCAACAATATCAGAAGAAGCAAAATATTATTCTTTAGCTGTTTCTTCTTACACTCCTCTATCTTAGCCTTCATTTCACACCAAAGCATTTTGCTGCTCTGTAAAAAAAACCAGTAAAATTGAATAGGAACAATTTCTACAAAAGATTGAGCTCAGAACTAGACCTGACATCATCCTAGCTCTGCTACAAACTCCAGAACTGTATTTTAAGCATTCTTCTCACCAGTTGCCAAACTCTGGAGACCATTAAGCTAGAGAGCTTAACCACTTGAATGTACTACCTCCTGGCCTAACTGTAGTTTTTCTCCTGCAATTAATTTAATTCAAGAGTAACTTTTACGAGCACCGTTTTCCAGTTCCAGTCTAAGTGAGCTGGGTTTCCATATAGGTCGTAGCATAGCTCACTTAGAGAGGGGGAAAAAATTCTGCCAGAGTAGAGGTAACTTAGAGAAGCAACTTAGAACATCTGAGAGGAAGCATCATCTCCACCTATTTCTGGATGCAATGAAATCAACTTGGTTTCTGTACGTATTGGTTTCTATAAATTTAAGTCTGCTTGCAAAGTCTGATTCCCACTTTCTAAGACTGCAGTTTTCCATGCACACCAGTCTACCTAACAACTCACAGATATCAAAAAAAGATGAGGCTCCACTTATTTTTCCTTTACCAGCTTTGGTACTGAAGGCCATCTAAGCCATTTCTCTATTACTGAAGAACAGTTTTATGTTTAAGAAATTAAAAGAGCTCACAGAAGTGCACAACGAACAGTGGTACCTGAACAGCAACAAGCAAACCCACTGGTAGAGAGGAAAACTCCTCTCTTTAGTTACAGTGGAAGTGAACGCTAACAGCAGCCTACCATACTTCCAAAAACATACTCTAAGTTATATCCAAAGTCCTATCTACAGTCCTCAAAAAGAGGCACTCCTCACCACTCCTATGGCAGCTATGCATTTAAGACCATAAAGTTTGAAAACAACATGAAGTGTAATAAAAGAATGGAGACCAGCTGAGGGAGTCACCTACATTCTATTTGTTGCTGTGGTAAAAAGAAATAGCAATCCAGCAACTGTCAGAGGAAGGAATAGCAACAGAATATTTAGTAAATAGAACAGCCAAAGGACACATCAACAGCACAGAGGCAGAGGCTACAGTTCACAACTAAGCCACAGCCAAGAACTACACCCAGAAGACATAGTTCTGCTAGTCCCTAGTAATGCAGTTCCATCACCACCCTTTCACTGCTCAGTACAATAGCAATAAGAACTATCAAACTAGTCCTACTTCTGCAAAAAAATAGCAGCCTGCTAATACCCAAAAAACAGCAATCTGTTTATCTTACAACTTCAGAAACACCAGATCTGACATCCATAAGGGAACAGGAATGCATTAGAAAGGAAAATGGCAAGCAACTGAAACCAGCCCTTTCAATAGTTACAAAACGGTACTTGAATACCCCTTACCACAACTGACCTGCAATTTTAAGTTTCTGCCCTTTGTAAGTTTTTGCTACTTCTCTTTCAGCCTGTGCTAGCCCAGTAGCCTATCCATACAGGTACTCAACTCCTAGCCCACATATGATAATAGGTGAGTCACTAGTTTGCGTCTCTTTTATGGCACATACTCTTCCAAAAAGTACACACCCTCACACAACGCAATGTAACAGGGCAGCATTAAAGCAGCTGCACACTGACTGCGCGCTAGGATCCTCCGGGGAGGCAAGGCACCTCAAGGTTTTGAGAGACTAAAATTGCTAGTGTTTGTTAAGAAAGCTCTGTCTTTTCAACACGCAAGATAAGGGCAAGTTCCTCCAGGTCCTTCAAGAAATCACAGGAACAGGGGACCACTGCCTGCCAGCCACCTTAGGCCGCAGGGTCAGGCGTGGAAGGGAAGGGAAGAGAAACACGCC
>NW_008582942.1:0-208 GCF_000691845.1 Merops nubicus | reverse complement strand
GAAGGGAAGGAAAGAAAACCACGCGCACGGGCCAAGGGCTGCCACTCCATACCTGCCCACGAGACCGGTGGCCTGGTGATGCCTTGTCCCCGGCCTCTTCGTTCCAGTCCTCTTCGTTCATGCTGAACCCTGCCCAACCTGCCTAGAGACCGAACACATGAGCAGCGCCCCGCGGCCTGCCCCCGCAGGCCCGCAAAGGACGCTGCCG
>NW_008582941.1:0-1032 GCF_000691845.1 Merops nubicus | reverse complement strand
CCTGGAGCAGATCCTCCTAGAAGAAACACCAAGGCACAGGGAGGACAGGAAGGTAATTCAGGGGAGTCAGCATGGCTTTACTAGGGGCAGGTCCTGCTTGACCAGTCTGGGGGCTTTCTGTAATGAAGCAACTGCACTGGTGGAGAGGGGCAGCAGCACTGCCAAGCTAGGCTGTCGGGATGCATGGGGCCAGTCTGGGTTCATTCGACTGAAAACAGCCTGTGGGTTGTACCAAGAGGACGCTGAAGAATGGATCTGACTCAGAGTCCTCCAAGGGGACAGACAGGAGGACCCCAGTCAGTAAGTGGGCTGAAAGAAAAGTGACAGAAGGTAGCTGGAGCAGCAAGAACGTCTCTTGGAATTGCTTCCAAGGTCTAGAGAGTCCAAAAGGACATGGCAGGAAATGAGCGGGCAGGAGAGAGGAGCGAGAGAGGGAAGGTGCAGGGCCAGTGTGCAGGGAGGATTCAGAGGCAGAAGTGGGGCCGTGGAGGCAGCAGCCCAGTGCAAACGGGATGGGCACTGGAAAAGGGGTTGGGAATAGCAAGGTGGAAAGATTAACCCTGAATGAAAAGGGAACGGGAATTGATTTATTCTGCTGGAGAAGGGTCAGAAAGCAATCGGACATATGAATAGGGAAGGTGCTGAGTGCCTTTGAAGCTAGGAGGTCTGGGGCAAAGTCTTGACCAGGGCTGGAGCTGGAGGAGGCTAGTCTGGTCCTGAGGGAGCACAGTGGACAAGGACGAGCTGGTAGCTATATGAGCCTGTTCAGCCCCGGGGCTGAAGCTGGAGGTCACTGGTCTCATTCAGCGTTGGCAAAACGGCTGCCGATGTTCCAGGCAATGACGGTGTCTCCTGGTCTTGGCTCAAAGCTGCTAGAGGAGCTGGACAGACTCTCTGAGGGCAAGGAGCAAACCACAGATTCCAGCTGTGCATCTGACACTGCAGAGTGACCTCTGTGGAGAGAGGAGGAGGCTGCTGAGGCCCTCAGCCACAGGTGGGGCACAGGGGCTGGATCCTGCCCAGCACGGCCCA
>NW_008582940.1:0-2994 GCF_000691845.1 Merops nubicus | reverse complement strand
TTTTAGGGCCCTCATCTCACGCTGCAGACAAAACAGCGAGAAGCTCCGTGGGATCAGCGGGAGGATTTTGGGAGGTGGCCCAAAGCCCAGTGTCCCCCGTCCTCTACCCAACCCCCAGCGCCTCCCTCCCCCCTCTCTGCTGCAGCCAGAAAAGCCAAAAGAGGCTTTTTTCCCCCTTTTTTCCCCCCCAAGCGATGGGAAGGCAGCAAACCCCGCCGGAGCTGCCCACCGCCCGTCGCGTTGGGGCCGTGCCTCAGTTTCCCCAGCAGAAGAGGAGGTTTCTGTAGGGCTGGGGGGGGTCTCGCTGGTGCTGTTGGTGGAGGTGAGGAGAGGGAACTGGGATCGTGCCACGGGCTTATCCACAGCTATTCCTGGAATCTGATTAAATGCCTCCCTGTGATAGCGCCGGGCGTGGCCCGGGCCAGACCTGCTGTGCCCCTCAACGCTCCGTCCCCACTCCCCAACTGACAGCTCCATCTTCTCCCTTTCCACTTCTCAAAACCTCCCTCTTCTCCTCCAGCCAGACCCTCCTGCAGCCTTCCCAAAACAACCACACAGCAATTCCCCAAGCCCTGTGGTTCCAGCCCCTCCGTGGATAACGGTGCCCTTTGCTGGGGGAGGTTCTCACATCCCAAATTTCCCCTTGGCATTTCCAGCCCTTGACATTTGTGCTAGACAAGCAGCAGCATCTCCAGATGTTCTGTCTTTCCTGTTGGGGTCCAGGCTGAGGTCACCAGGAGCTGCTTGTTCTGCTGCCATCAAATACAGTCATGTTGTTTAGGGGGAAAAAAAAACCCTCTTATAAAGCCTGGGGGTGCTCAGTGGGGCTTGCCCGGGCTGGGTGGTGGTGGTGGGACCAGGGTGGGTGGTGCCACTCACGTGCAGGTTGCTTCTCCAGGGTGAGTTTTGGGGGGTTTGGGGCCTGGATGGGCAGCGTTGCTCCTGGGGGGCTTCCAGGGGCAGAGTTGGGTCAGTGATGAGGGTGCTGGCCTGGGGAGGGGGTGATGCTTTGGCTTCAAGCTGGTGCCCATGCCCCAGAAACACCTAAGAGGTGATGCTGGACGTTAAGAGTCCTCCACTCTGTCCCTCCCACCCATTTCTCTCTTGGAGGAGCTCCTGCTCTTGGGAGTTTGCAAAGTCTGGTCACACACTCACCAGGTCTTCTCTTCCCCAGGGCCACCACCCCGTGGAGAGCGGGTCACCCCTCACTGGCTGCTTGAGGGCCGCACCCGGCGAGCTGTCAGCCTGGATGAGAAGGTAGGAGCAGAGATGTCCCTCTCCTGCACCCTGCAGCTGGGTCCTGCACCCAGAGGTCCTCACAGTGGGGCTCTGTTCAGGTGGTGGACAGGGAAAGTAGAGGATGCAACAGTGAGTTAATGAAATGTCTTAACTAACTGTTGGTAGGACTTTAAACTGAGAGAGGATGAGATGGGAGGAAGAAGTTCTTCACTGTGAGGGTGGTGAGACCCTGGCCCAGGTTGCCCAGAGAGGTTGTGGATCCCTGGAGGTGTTCAAAGCCAGGTTGGATGAGGCTTGGAGCAACCTGGTCTAGTGGGAGGTGTCCCTGCCCACGTCAGGGGGCTGGTGCTGGATGATCTTGAAGGTCCTTTCCACCCCAAACCATCCTGTGCTTCTGTGGTTGGGCAGCAGGAAGGACTGAGAGCTGCAGGGTGAGCAGAGAGGAGCTGGGCAGTTTGGAGAGAGGAGGTGGAGCTGGTTCCTCAGCCTGGTGGTTTGGCCAGGGCAGAAGGCCCAGCAGCCTGGGCTGAGGGGAGGGTGCTGCAGGTCCTCGACCGTGGAGAAGCCAGGCATGGGCTGTGGGGAGGTGAGGAGAGGACATCTCTTCCCAGGGCTGCTCTGCTGGCTGTTGTGCCCTCCCCTCCACCCCCGGCGTCTCCAGATCCGCTTGGTGAGATGCCTGTGGTGGCTTTGGCCTGGGTTTGGCACCTTGCCTGGCTCTGGGATCAGCCAGCTCCTCAGCTGCCCGTGGGCAGCAGCAGCTGCTCTCCTGCCCAGCAGCTGGGAGGGTCTCGGGGGCTGTGGTGTCCTCCTGGGGGCAGATCAGGTCCCTTCCCAGCACGAGGGGCACCGACGAGGACGGTCGCAGGAAATCTTTGAGGGGGGGAGCTGGGCAGATTTGCTGCTGAGAAGACTCAGTGCTGGGAAGCAGCTTCTTCTGGTGGCATCTCCCTGGAGCGTGTGCTGAGGGCACAGCTTTGAAGCCACCTGAGATGCCCCCAAGTGAGACCTCCCTGCTCCAAGCAGGAGATGGCAAAGGCAGAATCCAGCTGGCTTGGCAGCAGTTAGGTGGAGAGGGTCTTTGTGCTGCCGTGCCTCCTCCCAGGGGCTGTGCCCTTTCCCCAGGGATTTGGGAGCCTTGCTCCTGCTGACATGGGAATTGTGCTTCTCTGGTCACATCGTGCTGGGGGTGGTCAGCCTGCAGAACTGTCCCCTCCCTTCCCAGAGCCCCGGGCTGCTCTATATTTAGGTTGGAGGGAGCTCAAGATAGGACCACGTGGCAGCAGAAGGTTTATTTATACCCCCCCTGACACCCTCAGCTGCCCCAAAATTGTGCTGGGTGGGTGCAAACCGCAGGGGTGTGGAGGACCCCGGGGCCACTGGCCAGGCCTGGGGTGGCTGGGGAGGTCCTGACGTGTTTCCTGGCATCTGCTCTGCTTCTGCTGGCTCCAGCCAGCCCGAAACAAGGAGGCTCCTGTTCCTCCGAGGGGGGAAGGAGGGAAGAGGGAGAGTGGTCGTCGCTGCGTGGGGGAAGGAGGGTGGCAACCAAAGGATGGGAAGGGGCAAGGGGACTCCCCCCTCGCCGGCAGAGCCCCAAACGGGCTCTTTTTGCCCTGCTACCACTGTCGGGTGTATTTTTAGGCTCAATTTAGTCCACCCCGTCCCCTCCCTGTCTCCTGCTCTGCAGCAAAGATCCTGGAAAGAAGCAGGACCCGCTGGGGGCAGGGGTCTGCAGGGAGCCCCCACTCTGGTGTG
>NW_008582939.1:3509-4732 GCF_000691845.1 Merops nubicus | reverse complement strand
GTGCTGGGGGAACGGTGGGACCCTTTGATGTGAAAGATCTTCTCCAGGCTGAAGGACTCTGTGCTTGCCCTGCAGGTTGCAGAGCCACCCGAGGGGCAGCTCCAGAAGCTCCGGGCTGTGCCAGGACCTGGCACCGAGCTGGGCAACCACTCTAGGCAAAAATTCTGGGTTTTTTTTCCCCTTGTGACCCCCGAGGTGCTGGTGGAGCACGGGAGTGAGCCCCAGCAGTGGGGCACTCACAGGCTGTGTGGAGGAAGGGTGAGTAGAGCTCCCTGGGGACCAGAGGCTCCGGCATGTCCCGCAGGAACTCCTTGAGCAGAGCAGCCACGTCGTGAACGCTCTGGTGCTCGTCCAGGAAAACCTCCAGGCCTTGGTCAAACTCCTCCCTCAGCTGAGAGATGGAAGAAAGGAGAGTAAAAACAACAGTCGGTTCTTCCTCTTTATAGGCTCACGGTCAAGATCTGTCCCTACTGCAGTGGCCCAACAGGAGGGTTCACTACTCCCCCCCATGCTCCCCCTGATGCAGGGCACCCCCAAAGAAGTCATGCCAGAGCCCCACAGCCTGCTGCTGCCCAGAGGATGGGCCACAGGACCAGCAGGAGCCCAGAGGGGGCTCCTGGTGCCAGCCAGGGGATGGTGGCTCATCTGCTGAAGGCAGCCTGGAGAGATGAAGCCTGCTCTCCACGGCTGGGAGAAGGACCCAGCAGCAGGTTGTCTGTCACCCAGCATGTGCCCGTGATGTTCTAGACCTCTCCATGTCAACATCTGCTTCACTCATTCCCCCACTCCAGCATCTGGCCCTTGGGCACAGCCAATGTCTCTCTTTACCTGCTGGACTCTTTTCTTGGAGCTCCCAACTCGGAAGATGCCCACGGTGTGGAGACCTGGCAGAGGACAGGTTAGTGCTCCCCATGCCCACAGCCCCTGGCACCCCAGCTGGCCCTCGGAGCCCCTCAGCACCACGGAGGTGGCAGGGTGGGTAACAAGGAAGGGTTTGGAGCTATGGGATCTCGGGGGTTGTCTGGCTCAGGAGGAGACCTCCCCCGTGTGGTCACCCCGAGCTGGGTGCTGGATGTGCAGGGGGAGTCGTGCCCAGAGCACACCAGGGCCAGTCACAGACACGAGTGGGCACACCCCCTGCTCAGCCCAGACGCTGTGCCCAGCCCAGAGGACTCTCCCTGGGTGGCTTTTCGGGAGCGTGCCCAGCCCCAGGCATCGGCAGG
>NW_008582939.1:0-3478 GCF_000691845.1 Merops nubicus | reverse complement strand
GGCTTTGCGGGAGCGTCCCCCGCCGCAGGCATCGGCAGCCTCCTCCCCCCTCGGGCAGCAGCCAGGCCAGGGTGCCCCAGCCCGCAGGTTCTGGGGGTGCTGCCAGCCCGTGGGGGCACAGCGGGGCACAGGCGGGTACCGTGGGCTTCGATGTGTTTGCAGCATCTGTCCACGATGCGCGGGACCTGCTGGGTGATGGGGTTGAGGCTCAAGGTCCTCTTGCCCGGGCCTCTGCGTGGATCCAGCTCGTGGGGGTGTGAGAGCTGCAGGGCCTCCAGCAGCTTGGAAGCGTTGTCACTCAGGTCAGTGATGGAGTCCACGGACATGGCCCCCTGGGGTGGAGCAGAGGGGATTGCAGCACGGCAGGAAGCACCCCCCAGGTCCCGGGACACCCTCAGTGCCGCGACCTCAGAGTCTGTGGGAAAGGGAGGCACCACCTCCCAGCCTGCAGAGAGGTCTGCAGAGCCTGGAGAGCCCCAGAGGGACCTTTCACCTCCCCTGCGTTCATTTATGTGCAGTGCTCCTGGTGGGAGGTGCTTCTAAACGACCTCCCTACTGCAGCAGACCCTGCTCCTCATGGGGACGTGGGGAATGAGGGTTTAGCCACCCGTGCTGGAGCTGCTCCACACCAGGGGTTAGGGGCAGCCAGCAAGAGGCAGCTCTGGGTCTCTACTCAAAGAGGTGAACCTGCAAACCAAGCCCAGCCTAACAGCCACCTCCCCTTGCAGGACACAGGGCTAGAACCAAGAAGATGGTGGCCAGGGCTGACCCACCACCCCGTCTTCATTGCCCTTTGAGGCAAGGGAAGAATCACAGAAACATTTAGGCTGGAAGAGACCTTTAAGATCACCAAGTCCAACCATCCCCCAGCATTGCCAGGTCCCCACTGCCCCGTGTCCCTCACACCACATCTCCTCAGCACCCCACTCCCCCGAGTGGACCCAGCAAGCAGCTCCAGAACTCCCATTCCTCAACAGAAGATCCTGGGAAACCCTCTTTACAGGCAAAGCTGGAGCCTCCCCCAGCCTGCAGTCCCCCCACGCACCCTCCGCTGGCTCCGGGAGCTGCTGCTGGGGAAAGTTGGGGAAAGGGGCTCCTCCGGGGTGACCCCACAGGGTGCCAGGGCACAGCTCCTGCCCGCCGGGCACCTCTTCTGCCTCTGAGCCTGGAACCTCCTCACCGACGCCTCCACCTCCAGGCAGAGCCGGCGGCTCTTCCTCAGCTCCTCCTGCAGCTGCCTGTGCGCACGGTCGTTGGCGATGACCTGGTGGAGGGGGATCCCAAAGGTCTGAGGAGAGCAGTCTGGGGAGAAAGAGGGGAGGGAAGGAAAAGTGTCACCAGAAGGGAAAATCCGAGAGGGAGCTGCACTGGCAGGGCCCAGCTGAGGGGGGCACACGTGGACTCCTGCATGAAACCATCGATGCACAAACACACTTTGTCCACACCCACCCCCTTCCAGACTCACCCTGCTCTGCAGAACAGCAAAGCAACCCGGGACACAGCACTCGGCTCAATTTGGGCACCTCCCTCCCAGCTCAGCCCCAGCAAAAATCCCCAAATCAGCTCAAGAGCAGGGACCAAAGCCTGGGCAGAAGGCAGCTGCTCACCTTTCTTCTCCTTGGAAAAGCTCTCCAGCTTCTGGCGGATGGATTTACTGCCTTTGGGGCCATCTACGAGGAGGAAAGGGGGCAGAGGTCCTGCATCACTTGGCCACTCAGGATGTTTCCCTTTGTGGCCCCTGCAGGCAGGGCACGGCCACAGGGACCTCCTGTGGGCAGAGGGACACTGTGGGTCTGGCATGGCACCGAGGTGGCACCATGGGCAGCAGCTCCCTGGAGGAAACAGCCCCTCAGATGGGCCACCATCCTCCCAGCACGGAGGAAGGGACCCAGCCACAGCCAGGCACCTGGATCCCATGGCACCAAACCACAGCCATGGGCTAGAGACACCCCAGCTGTGGGACCCCCCCTGGCTCAGACTGCAGCCCCACAAACCTCTCACCATCAGGGCTCTGATGCCTCCCTACCCAGATGTGCCATCCTACCCAGATGTGTCATCCTACCCAGATGTGCCACCCAGCAGTGCCCAAAACCACAGGAACCACTGAGCCCAGAAAATTTACTGGTGTCACAAAACAGAGTCAGAGGAACCACGGCTGGTCCTTCTGGTGGCACCTCACCTTGCCTTGCCCCACCCGAGAGAGGGGCTCTGAGCAACCTGCTCTGGTGGGAGGTGTCCCTGCCCAGGGCAGGGGGTTGGACTAGGTGACCTTGAACACCCCTTCCAACCCAAACCATTCCATGATTCTATGAAAACACCACCAGAAGTCCCACCCCGGCCCTAGAGAGGTCCCAAGTACTCCCCATGCTGCACAGCCAGGGCCCACAGCAGCCACAAACAAAGCAGTCACCAGCCATCCCAAATCCTTCCAGGACACACCACCCTGTCCTGGCTTGGGCTCCTTGTTCCTGGGGAATTCTCTTCCTAGGAAGAGCTGACGGAATTGTTTGGGTTATTTTGGAAGGTTCAGAAGAAAGCTGTGGGGGTTGGTATGAGCAACAGGGGAGAAGAGCAGCCTGCAGGGGCTGTTCTGCAAGGCTCTGTCACTGGGGTGACCTGAGCAGGAAGATGAAGAGCAACCTAGAGACAAAACAAGCCCAGCTAAGGAGACAGAAGGCCACCAAAACTCTTCTGTTTCAGCACAGAACGAGGAGTAGGGAAATAACAAGCTGAGGCTGAGCACCAGCACAACTCTCTGCTCCTAAAGCTGTGCAGATGTTCCTGGGGGAAACCAACCACCAGGCAGCAGAGAGGAGAGGGACCACCAGGGTCCCCTGCCCAGGAAGCCTGAGCTGGTGGCTCCATGGCAGAGCCACGTGTGTGACCCACTGCAGACCCCCGAGGTGAGGACAACTGCTTCTCACCCAGCTGCAGCTCAGCACACGTGGTGCTGGGGGTGCTTCAAAGGTTTCAGCTTTCTTGGTCATCTCCTGCCTGAACCACAGCATCGTTTTGGTTGGAAGAGACCTTTGAGGTCATGGATTCCAACCATTCCCCAGCCCTGCCAGGTCCCCACTGCCCCGTGTCCCTCACCCCACATCTCCACGGCTTGGGAACCCCTCCAGGGGTGGGGACTCCACCACTGCCCTGGGCAGCCTGGCACAGCCCTGGGCAACCCTCCAGGGCAAGAAATTGTTCCTCAGGGACAACCTCAACCTCTCCTGGGGCAACTTGAGGCCGTTTCCTCTTTGTGCTGGACGCCAACCCAAAAAGCAAAGCCTGTCCCATTCCAGTGGTGTTAGGACAGTCCCAGGGGAGCCCCTGCTCAGCCACCCCACATCTGGGCTGCGCTGGGGGTCAGCGGCAGACACCAGCCCAGGTCACGTTCTCACACTCCCGGACACCCAAACGCTCCTCAGGAGCCTGCAGAGCCCCGGGAGGCTCCGCCCGGGGCGGGGGACAACAAACAGAACGGACC
>NW_008582938.1:25144-61295 GCF_000691845.1 Merops nubicus | reverse complement strand
AATGTTGTGACCTTCTCATAGAAGGCTTCTAGGTTTGTCAGGCATGCATAATGGTGCTATTATGAGGGTGAAATGTATTACTGCCTTAACTTGTCTGATCTGAGGCAGTCTGAATAAAAATTCGCAGAATTAATCTAGGCCTTGGGTGGAAGAAATTTACGTGACCCTCTGGGGTTTGATTAGAGCTTCCTATGTATCAAAAAACATTTCTGAAGGCTAATGAGTTGTCTTATCTATACACCAGACTTGAGTAATTTCCTTATATGGTTTGAAGTTTATAAATAAATACATAAATTTGTTCCTTTTGGATTTTTTTACTGGGAAGTAGAAATCAGTGCTATCACTCTACACTGTGCCTTTGATTGTGTGGTTCATGACTTTAACAGATATTAAGTGGAGCCATATGTTGCATCGTTGATATTTTTTCATGTACCACCTGTATGTGAATCAGTGTCTTTTACTAAAAACCTGTATGTGGGAGTATTTCAAATTTTAGTCTTTTAATCATCCGTGCTATTTGATAAAATCTTCCTAGTATTCATATAATCTTTCTGAAATAAGTGTACAAAATGCATTTATTTTTGATACAAGCAAAATGCATGGTACTACCACAGATGCCATAGAAATGTAACCACAGAATGGTAGGGGCTGGAAGGGATCTCTGGAGATCGTCTAGTTCATACCTGTTTCACCTAGAGCAGGTTGAACAGCAGTGTGTCCAAGTGGGTTTTGAAAGTCTCCAGACAGAGACTCCACAGCCTCTCTGGGCGGCCTGTCCCAGTTCTCCATCACCCTCAAAACAGTGTGAAAGACATACCCATAATTTCAACAGCGTGCTAATTGGTGGGTCAACCTATACAGTGTATTAGTAATGACTTTCTGAAAAAAGGACAAGTCTTCCTTATCTCAGAATCTTTTAATAAAACTACATTTCTGTGTCTAATGGGTTGAAAAGAAGGATATGGGGGAGACAGGTGGAATGTATGCAGGTAAAGGAGTGAATGGGGTGCAAGAGGGGGCAGAAAGATGTTAAACTATGTAGTTCCTCTTAAATTTTAAGGGGGTTAGAAGCTAGCGGTGAATTTAACTGAAGGATATTCATGTGGAGGAAGGCAGTAAAATGGTTTATTCCTCTGAGTTTGTCAGTGGTCTTGCAGTACTTACTGTTGTAACATTGAATACCTAAAGGCTATTCCTAGACAGAGGCAATGTTAAAGTGGAACTGTGAATTTGAGGTTGGACATTGGTAGTTCAGGTTAGGAAAGCGTATTACAGGAATTCTCTAATTATTCTATTTCATCATGTAAACCCAGAAGATTTGGTGTAAGAGAAAAGGTGCTGAATTATGGAAATATATAGCTTGTACCTTGTTTCCCACCATCCTCAGGCAATTTTAATTTCTCTTTGTGGTGGTAATATGATTAGACAGAAGGAGAAAAAATAATTTGATTTCTAAAAATCAGTTGAAGCTGTAACTAGAAATATCTCTTGATGTTGTGAAGATGTACATAGGAATTACAGTACAGATCTAGATGAAACAGTACAAAGCCTTGCATGCAGACTGGCTTAGGGTATGTACTTGTCTCGTGAGCCTTGATGATTTTTTTTTCTTCGATTAGGGACTTGGTTAATTACTTTTTATTTTTGTGTTCTAGAATTCCGAAGTTTCTGTTTTTGAGGTCAATATTCGCTTCATTGGTGGTCTTCTAGCAGCATACTACCTTTCAGGACAAGAGGTAAGGACACTGCAAGGTGTCTGTGAAATTTAATGTATTCTAGCAAATGTTATAGATGAAGAATTCTCTAGATTCTTGGTTTCTCAGTAGCTTGCAAACTGATTTTACAGCAACCAGTTGTCTAAAATAACGTATTCTTAGGGTGTGGAATCTTTAAGGCTTGCTTCTGTGCAAGTCTTGGCCAATTTAGAACCTTTTGTTAGAGCTTTGAAACACTTCTTTTACCAAGATGTTTTCAAAAGATAGCCACTCAAGCAGAGGTTAGCCTGAAATGTCAAGTCACTAGCTTCTCATGCCAACAGTAACTTGTTTTGATATTCTGTAACTTTGTGAAAGTAGAAATAACAGTTTTGTCACTTGTCCTGCAAGGCTGCGGGTTTGCTTCACAAAAGCACTACACAATTTCTTACTATTTTCTCAGTGACAGACTGAGAAATATCAAGCCAATTTCATCTGACTTTTGAGACTTCTATTTAAAAAGATATTTGTACTTCTGAGTGCTTATGCAAAGACATGCTTATATTGAAAGGATGCATATACCTAAAGACTTTGCAACCATTGACTTCTTTGGTCTAGCAGTACCATTGCTGTGTCCTCAGACTTCACATACTTTAACAAAGCTGGAGCCTGACCCCACCTACAGATTACGTTATAGCTCTTCTCATGTTTTATCAGCTACTTGTCTTTTCATCTGTTGCCTATGTCTTTGATTTGTTTGGTTTTACCCTTCATATTTCATGGCTCTTCTGTAGCCCACTACCTAAAACATTAGGCTTCCATTAGGCTTCTAATCCTTCCTGCTACAGTGATTCATGTGGTCTCTTATAGGAGGCCCAAAGGAAAGGAGAAGCACATAATTTTGCCCCTCTCTTTCCTTTGTAGCAACTGAAGAGCTGACTTTGTGTTCGTGGCAGTGAGCCTTTCTCTGCCTCCAGATTCTGTCAGACTTAGATCTTCCATCCGTTTCCTCACAGCTCAGTAAGTATTTTACTCTCAGGGAGTGATCCTGTTCCCCAGTGTTGCAAGTTAGCCTTTTAAATTGGTTGCTGTAGCACCTCTTCAGGAAGATAGCCTTTGTAGCAGCTATCACTTGTGTTAGAGTAGTGGTAAAATTCAAACCCTGTTAGTTTAAACTTTTTTTCCTAACAAAAGAAGGCATAAAAATAATTGAATCATCTACCTAGATATTTACTTGAGGCAGCTTCTGAATTTCATCTAGGTCAGCCTTATTAACCTCCCAGTTTTCTTTTGGAGGTGCCTGGAACAGAAGCTTTCTTTTGCTGTCAGATGTAAGCAAGGAAAAATGCTTCTGGTTTTATTCCTGTAGCTAAGAAGTTTCATGAGGAGCAGTCTGAGCTGCATATGCTTTTTAAATTGTGCTAAGGAGCAGCTGAAGTAGCTAAGCTGGAACCATTAGTAGTAGTCATTGGTAGTTCATACTGTAGTGCAAGTGACCTCAGCAGCACCTTGAAGGATGCTTCCTTTCCATAAATCTGTATTTCTGTTGCTTGGAGCTCAGATGACATTAAGTACTATGATCACTGAAGCCTTCAGGCAATAAGTAGAGCAGTACCACATAATCTTTTCAACTAGGAACACTGATCCTGTCTCTGGTTACCTTAAACTGGAGCATGCTTCTTGGAGTCATCCACCACGAATATGAAGAGCCTTAGAGGAAGAACAATGACCACACATAGATAGCTGGATTTCCTCTGTGCAGGCCTCTTAGCAAGAACTTTTTTGCTCCAGTATGGAGACGGTGCAGGCAAAAAGTGCCAAAGCACATGCCTTGCCTGCTTTTGTAAAGCTAAGTATTCCTGTTATTATAACTGCTTCAAACTGCTCAGAGTCAGAACAAGCTCATTTGCTTAGAGTTTTCATCAGCACATTTTATTTCTTTGCTTCTTAGGAAGCCATTACTCTCTTTCTTAAATTTTGGCCACTGGACTGACATTTTGGTTTTAAAAACATTTTTATGGCATCAGTCTCTCCAATGGACTTGAAATGCTTCATGACCTGTGGCAGAAGATTATTCCTGTCAAGCGTTCATATGTGTTATCTTTATTTTCCAAAAGAACTACTCCTAAAAAATGTGTTCAGACTGCATTTCTTTTAAAATAGTGTGGCAGATAGGACTGCGTCTGGTACCCGAGAGACTGCTTCATTTGCCAAGCCTGGGTGGCTGCTCTGCAATTTGACAGTGTGAATAAGACAAGCAAGGGAACTTGAGGCTTTTCAGTAATTGAGCCCAAGAGAGAGACCTGCTTCTGAGAACCACTTAGAGTTGGAAACAGGTTTGTTTGAGATGTTATTTCCAATCTGGTCTTCTCTCTTCTTCCCAGTAAGGAAAGATATTGGGAAGATAGTTCTGGGTTGGGGCATGCTTAATTTCTGTTTTTACTGCATTCAAACTTGTGAGGAGACTTCTTAGCCACAGTTAAGACAGGCAAATCTGATCCAAGTTGTTTGCATGTTTTGCCTGATCAGGTTGTGAACATGCATACAAGCTTATGTCTGGAAGGGTGTCTGTTTACTGGTGGGTATCTTTTCTTTCTTCATCAAGCTATCATTTAGAATCACAGAATCATTAAGGTTGGAAAAGACCTCTAAGATCATCAAGTCCAGCTGGCACCCAGCACTTCCATGGCCATTAAACCACGTCCCCATTTACTTGCCTGTGTTCCTTTCCCACATCTCCTTGATATTCCCACCCTCCTCTCCCTTCCTCCAAGCCTGTACTTCTGTTAGACTGTTGCTAGATACTGGTTTAGAAGGGGTTTGTACTAATTTCTATACTTTCACATGTCTTGTTTGATGTATTAAGGAATAGGTCTAATGCAATGAACAGGCTGCTTGGAATTAATTCTGGTTTTCCCATTTTATATAAATTCTTCTTAGGTCCACAACAAGAATTACTGCTCTTTGGTGACAGTTACAAAAGCCATTCTTATTTCATTTTGACTCCTGTCACCTAGTGCTGTTACAGATGCTATGGTGACAACCATAAAAGTGTACAAGACTCAGCATCAGCTGTGAAAGTTCACTCATTTTAAAATGGCCACATTTGGAGAATTTGATAGTTAGCATGGATTACATGCTTTTGCCCTTTGTATGGAGAAGGTAATAGTGCTTGATAGGATTTTATCTGATTATGAGTCATAATGGTAGATACTGATCATAGTTTCTAAGTGCAACTGGCTATTAATTTAGATAAAATGGTCCTTTTTAATACTCTTATTAGAAACATTCATTTTAAAAGAACTGTTTAGTATGTTTAGTGGCATGACTCTGTGGTCTCCATATGCTGTATATTAGCTGTTGTGTTACTGCTGTTGCTTAGAGGAGCAGCAATTGTTTTTGTGGTTTTAATGATGCTGGTTAGAGGTGATGGTAAAATTTTAAACCTTTCATATTAAGATTGTGGGTGTTGCTGTAAGAGAAACAGTTGTTTCAGTAAGAGTTCCTTCCCACTTACTGTAGTGGATGGGGGAATAATGAATTTTAGCAGCTGACAACTTGGCTTAAAATGCTATAGTCTTGTCCTGTCTAGTGTTGAGTCATGGACCTTTCTTTGTGAAACAGGAAACCTGTGAATTTAACAGCTCAACCTTTTACATGTGGGAATTTCTGCTGGACTTTCTTGTGTGATGAGCAGGTAGAGCTAAAGTTCGAGGATGATGCTTTTTCATGTCCCTCTGGCTGAATGTCTTGGTTATCTTGCTTTCTTTTATGTTGATGCAGAAAGGCAAAATTGTTTCTCTGTCTGACAGTTACTCTGATGAAGAAAGATGGTGATTTCCCCCACATTTTTCCATATCAGAATGCCTTTTGAACAGAAGAAATGCAAACCCAGCCAGAGGAGAGATCACAGAGGAAGAGCTAGTTATCACTCATACCTTCTGTGCAGGCAACTTGGAGGGGGTGTGTGTGTGTTTAATACCTATCTTTATATGCATCCAGGATGAACTATCTATTAATAATCTTATTGATAAAATGATGAGGGAAGAGTATCCTGGGAATGTTCCTCATGAAGGTTTACAGTATTGTAAGAGTGCATTATATCGTGCTAACTTCAGACATCAACAGTTGCATACTGGATAGACTTAAGGATAACAGTACTGTAGGTGTTCACTGGATTTAGGGTACTTCAGTGAGCAGAAGTGTAGTCATACTTTTTTCAGGAATTGGTAGTCTGACATCCTAAGGCCCTTATTTACAGACTAAGAGTCCTTAATACTTCTGAAAACTCAGCACATTTTCTGAGACAAGGGGGAAACAGAAAAAGGAATATTGTAGGTAGTGGTGGTCTCTGAAAACAGATTTAATTCTTTTGACCAGAGTCTTATTAGAAGTCTGCCATAAAATCAAATGTTGACTCCATACCTTCTGGGTTTCTCCCCACAAAAGTTCAGCTGCAGCTCTTTGCAGCAGGATTTGAGAGTTACTTCAAATTCTTGCATGTGTTCTGGTTTGTTAAGCTTGTGACTGAGAGTTATGATTAGTAAGTGATACATCCTTTGCCTGGAGCTCATTTGTTGGCAGTCCATAAAGAGATTTGTAAGGTGTGCAGGAGTAACTCCAATTTGCCTTTAGAGTAACTAAGCATCTTATCTGGTAGGAACAGCATTTGTTTGTGGAGAGAGTGCACAAGCTACCTGTTGACTGTTTGCTTTTTTCATGAAATAGAGCTTCACAAATTATTAAAACTCATGGTGTGACTGGTAGTAGCAACTAAAATATTCCTGCATCGATGATGTATGGAATGACAGAGGCCTGGAGATGGGTGGGGGGTCGGTTGTTGGGTGGTGTACGTGGCTGTGCTTGAGAAACGGCATCAAGTGAAGAAAACAAAGCAAATATTACTCTAATGGCTGTTGTGTGATAGTGGCAGGAGGACATTTATACTGTTATGCCAAAGTGTTCTTGTCTGCTGATGATTTATTAATACAATAAAAAGGCCAGGTTATTGTTTTATTTTTGAACAAAGTTATTCGTGATATTTGCAATATAAAAAAATATTGATTTACTGTGTTTACCTTTGCCAGGCTTAGATATAAAGTGGCTCCCTTACATGGTTGTCTTTCTCATCTTTATAAACACCATCAAAATGACATCTTTCTGGCAGAATGAGAATAGAATTTGCATGGATAAATCCAGCCTAAAATCCTGTTTGAAACAGAGACCAAGGGCTGTTAAGTACCTGATACTCTGTTAACAGATAATCAAACTAATCCTTTCCAGAAAACTGACTGACAGCATCTTTCTGTTCAGGAAGACTCGTTAGTAAAATTATTTTGTACGTGTCAATGGATATCCCAACAACAAACCTAAATATATAAAGTATGGATCTTTAAGCAAGACAATGTGTTTTGTGAGCTGGTTTCATAGAAGTCTGACCATACCTATGAAGAGAGTTTATCGAAATTAAATTTTCAGAGGTTTAAAATCTCAGAAGTGATAATAGCATTGTGTACATCCTATCCAATCAACATGAGACTTCAGTTTGTTGCCAGCTCACTGATCTCTAACAGAACACAGCCTGGAAAAAAATTATTTTTTTTTCTGGAGTTTTAAAGCATTGTCACATATTGGGCATTGCCACTGCTAGGTGCAGGGCAGATTGTAAACCTTGTGCAGCTCCTCTTTGCCAGGCTTGTAGTAAACATTTCATTGACTGACAAAAGACACCAAATAGGTGAAAAGGAGGGGAAAACTGGCTTCATTTTAGTTTTGTTTTTTTTTCTGAGAATGATTGGAATTAGGTTTGCCTGTTGGTATAACATGCTTTAAACTGGTGGCAATAAAGGACAAGCTGTTCTAGCAATAGAAAACCCAATAGCTGTGCAATGATAGCCAGTCTGAAAGCTCACTCTTTGGTCCTGTTCTTGTAGAGGGCTATAAATGCTAACAAGGAATGCTTCATTTGTAACTACTCACATGCCATGTATCTCCTGATGACTGTTAGTCAAACTATTAGGTTTTTGACTCCCTGTTCAAGAGTTTAACAGTCATACTGATGCTGATGGGCACCAGTGTCAGCAGGCACAGTATCTTACCTGTTGTTTTTCCAGACACTGATTTATTTGTATTACTGTTGACACAGTATTACTTTCTACCCACTGAGTTTTCCTATGTTCTTTCCTCCTAGAGTTAGCATCTGCACTGAGGGTTTTTATGCTTGATCTCTGGCCTGGATATCTATAAATTATGCTGCAGGAGTTCAGGGTATTTACCTCACCATTTTTCAAAATAAATGTCTAGTTTTTCAAGTGCCTTGCAGTATTTATGCAGCTATGAAGATTTAGTGCTTACTAATTCATTGCTCATAGCTTTTGTTTGCCAGCTAATTTTGCCAGAACTTGGTCCTAATATGTATAAATTAACTGTAGATAAGATAAATATGTCTGTAAATCTGTGAAAACAAGCCAGTTCATCTGTTAAAGAAGAAACACCCCAAAACACTATTTACTGTCTTTCATCAGTGAAATGTAAAGTATTTTACAACTGATACTGTGTAAAGGATATGTTTTTGAAGACGTAAAAGCTATGCGATTTTAATTTTTTTTTTTTTCTAGACCGTTTGTGACTTTTGCATTGTAATCTGTCAGATTGTACCAGTGGGAGGAGAGAGGCTGTGTGTATGAGTGCACATAGTGTGAAACAATATATATCATCATCTCTGTTTAACTTTGTTTTGTAAAGGCAAACGCAGTCTAAAGGGGACTGGGTAATTTCTGGCAAAGCCTAAAGGAGAAACCAAGATTAATTTCAAATGGAAAGCTTGACAGCACATTCAAGAGAAACAGGAGACAGGAATAACTGACAGAAAGTAGAAATTGATACAATGTAAGCACAGAACTGAAGGACAAAAGAGATAACACAGCAGACAAAAATATATTGGAAATTAAGGAGATATTTGCCATGAGTGGAGAATGCATTAGGACGTGATACCAAATAAATAAAAAAAACCAAACACTAAAACAGTGTCAGCAGATCATTTTTATTGCACAAAAAGGATTCTCATAAGACTTGTAAGTATAGCACAAACAACTTAATCACTTGACTCTAGAACCATTTCTTAGGGTTCCTTCCTAATACAAATTTTCCTTCTTAAAAGCCACAGACAGACTTGGATCATCATTTGGGTTGGGACTGTCAGGAACATCATGTAGTCTATTACTCAGTTCAGTAGCACAACTGGTAATACCAAAATACTAAAGAATATTGGCTAATAAGAAAAAGAAAAACACCTGAAATTAATTTTTGTGGTTTCCTTTGCCTTGCCACAGAGGCATGTTGAGAGCCTGATATATTAGGGTCAATTCTAGATCCTAAGAATATGCTCTGAAGGTGAGAAGACGATGTCCCCCGTCAGATTCCCCAAGATGTTTTTCATACTCCTATTCCTTAAAATTACACTTTTGGCACTCACTCCATGGTCCCTTGTTATGTCTTGTCTGCTTGAGCCCCTCATTCGTTCCCTGTCCTTCCTCCTGATGCCTTTTTTTGTTCACTTCAGCTCCTCTTCCTGCTGCGTTAACAACTTCTCCATGTCACTTCACCTTATATGAGGTGGAGGACTAAAAGCCTTATCTTCTACCACCTCTGCTTCCCTGCTGGCAAAGCTCCATATGGATCTTCTGTCCCTCCATGACTCTTTGGTTTGGTTTCCTAATGGCTATTCAGGTTTTTCTCCCTTCTCCTTCTCCATTCCATTTTTCACACTTTTAGATCAATCTTTTTTGCTGGCAGTAACAAGTGGGAGAACATCTAAGTGAGATGCCAGACATTGTCCATGCTGTCACATCTGATTCACTGTGCTACAGTAGCTCCCACATCAAGAAGAAATCACCTGAAAAGAGTCTTTCAAAAGCCCACTTATATCCTTAGAACATGCCTAGGCATGAGTGATTGTGATTTGTATGTTGTGAAAATTCAAGATTGTTGCCTCTAGTCCTGAGACAACTTATTTACAAGGTGACTAATCTGGCGAGTTAACGCTGCTTGTGCAGGGAAACTTATAATGAAGAGGTCAAAAATATGAAAAGCAGGAAAGATAAAGCACAAAAATTGCCTAGACTCAAAGCAACTTTTTAATAATAATACTAAAAGAGAAAATTAACTCAAGACTGCCATAAGTTATGGCTTAGTTAGGCAGGATGAGAAACAGTGCTTTGTATCTTCCTGGAACGATCAGATCGAGGAGATATTTATCTTCCAGACTTTTGTGACATTTATTCTGTATTTTAAGTGATCTGTGATGTTGACTGACTGGTGTAAAGTGCCTCTGATTTGAAGGCCCTTTAAAAATGGAGAACGTGCAACTTTTCTACTCAGATATGCATGAAACCCATGCCAAGGAAGCTGATATGGCTATTGAAGTGAATGGAAATTATGCAGTTTAATTGAGGTGTTACTAGCTAGTGCCAGGTACTTTAAATGTGATTAGCTAGTTGTCCAGTGCCTATCAAATTTTTACATCTGGATCTTCTAGAGCAAAAATTTAAAGTATTTCTAATAAGCTAATATATGCACAAACTTTCTCATGTGAATTTTAAAAAAAATATCAAGCGTGAAAGCAATGAATATTTCATTAGGTCCTAAGATGCCTTAGTCAACAGTAACTAGATTCCTCATATTTGCTGTCCAGGGAAACAGCTTTGGAAAACTTTATTAAAAGATAAAGATGGTGTAATTTAAGAATTCTGTTTGCAAATCTTTCTCTTCTGACAGTAGAAAACCACCACATTATTTATTACCCTATGTCTAAGAACATTTTAAACATATATTTTAGCATTTGAACATATGTTAGTACATAAAATGTAAGTAATCAATCAGAAAATATCTGTCCAAATATCTGTTTGCTTTTCTTCTCACTGATTTTAGAAAATTTAAGGGGAAGAGAGGCTTGTATTGGAATGAATGCAGGAGAAGGCAGTCATAAAGTTTCATAAATGTTCATTTCCTGAGTTTGCAAGTTGGTAATGTATGTTTGTTGGTTTGGTTTGGTTTGTTTTTTAAAGAAGGAACATTTCATGAAGCCTTTACTGACTTGTGAATATTTATGGACGAAGTCCTATGTACTTTATCCTTCTGTACTTGAAAGACCAGAATTATAGCACAGGAGGGCTCTGCAGCAACAGTTGCATGAACAGAAATAACTGCTCCTGGACTTCCATCAGGGTGAATTTGACAGTGTTTTAACACTTTGAAGACTGTTAAGGAATTAAGCCCTGTTTCTTTCTCTCTTCATGTGTATATTTTCTATGTGTAACAGCTTCATGCGTTACAGAAGTCTGGTAGCTTAAGAGGCTAAGGTTTCCATGAGACAAGGAAAGCAGAGTCAGTTGATGCCATAGCTATTTCAAATTTACACCATAGTCCATGTTCAGCCTGATTTCCTGTTTAGTTTATTAACTCTGATCTTAGACTGAGATTGGTTTAATGTTTCTTGGTTTTGTTTTGTTTTGTTTTTTTTCCTGTCACAGAGAGAGTAATATGAATTCAGAGCATCCCTTTGCAGGGATAAGTCTCTCTTGTTTAAAGACTTTCAGTCTTTTAGAAACTCTGAGTTTTGTTCATCAAGTACTTTGGTAATCATTGCAGCTCGCCAAAGACAGCAGAAGTACCTTAGCTATGGTATTGTCTTTACAGTATCTGCAAGTATTCCTTCCTTGAATCTGTTATGACTCTAAAGACCTACAAAGCTGAAGAGGTGTTGAATTTATGTAATTCTACATTGTTTCACTGATATAGATGGTGCAGTTTGTAGCTGCCTTGCTAAAACTCACATGAACATGGATTTACATTATCCAGGACCAATTCTAGAACTGGCACGCCTCTTCAGACATCACTCACAAACACCTATATAATGTAGCTGAAGTGCTCTCCCCCTCTCCATTCATACTGTGATGGCTGAAATATTACCAGAATCTTCCTGCATCTCCCTCGCCTCACAAGATGCCCTTTCAGCAGTAAATCGCACCATAATCCTTTATCTCTCCTGATGCAGAAAGTCCTGTCTGACAAGTAGAGCTTTATATGTGTGGTTAGCCACAAAAGGGTGGCGAAGAGTTCACTGCTGCAGATTGAACTGAAGGTAGGAAGATAACTGTTCTAGACAGGGCCAACAATTACCAAATATTTTCCTCAAGGGTCTGAGTCTCTTATTGCTGTCAGATGCTCTTGGGTTTTTTTAATCTGTGTTCAGTAATTCGGTAGATCTGTCTCATCTTCGAGCTTAGTGTTAAAAGAAAACGTGTGCAGGATTTGGTAGTAGTAGTGCTGAGAGAGGTACTACATTTTTGTGAACTTGTGCAGTGTGTTTGTTTTGTCTGATGTTTTTTCAAAGATCAAAAGTAACCTTCAGAGTCAGCTCCGTTGCATGACCATGGATGCTCACTAGTTAACTATCAGATTAAGCAGAAGTCTTGCATTTATTACTGTTTAAGAATGACTCAATGACTGACCTGTGCACATAAATATTGAAGAGATGCTTTATTGGTATATAACACCTATAATCCTCCTCAGAGTTAGGAACAGAAGCCATGTGAGGCTCTTTGGCATTTATAGGGCTGCAAGGGAATACCTAACAGCAATATTAATGTAGTATTAATGAAGCAAAAGTCTTTTAAGAGTTGCAGCTAAGCATCTCCACAGTCACTGGATACATCAATAAGGCTTCTGAAGAATCACCTTACTCTTTAAGGCCTTTTCTGCTGAATGTTTTGGCCTTACTTGGATTAATAGGCTCAGGAGCAAACTTTCATGTTGTGAGATGGTTGGCAGGTTTGATATGTTAAGCATCAATTTAATGGATGAAAATGATTCAAGCCCTCACAGCTGATATGCTGTATACACTAGTTTGTAGATACTGATTGATGTTTTCCCCTAAGTGAGGGATCCACTTATCCAATTTGGGGTTTGTTTTACTTTTTCTGCCAGTTTTCTGTCTCCCCTTCCAGCTGTTACCAGCTTGATTTGTATTTGATAGGGGGAAAAATTGTTCCGTAGCTTTGCAGCATTTGCAGAAAGGAGCATTACCCTATCAAAGGCCATGTAAATTGATGGATTTAGTGTATTAGATTTTGATGTGTAAAATGGAAATACTTCTCCAAGTCTATGGTGACGTCTGAAACTTTTCTGAAAAAAAGTCTGTACTTTGAAAGTCGACAGAACAGGTACCCTAACATTAATACACACGTTTACTTGGAACAATATGCTTGCATCTTCAAAGTAGGATGTCATGCTGGGGTTGTTATGGGGCCTTTAAGAAGACTTTGATCAGTTACCTCCACATCAAAAAGGGCACTACATGTTAAATTCTGTAATTAATGCAAGTGTAAATGCACATTTAAAAAGAAAAATACTGAATTATCCTGCAGGAACAGCACTTCTTTGAGAGCTCTTGTCTTTGTGATTTCTGTGACTCCCTCTCTGTTACTCGGTCCTATACTTTGGAGCTTGTGCTAACGAAAGAACTTGCAGGTAGGTGGCCTTCATGGTTTATGCACCAGTTACAAAGGTGTGGGTCTACAGAGTAGGTACAAGGTCCTGAGAAAATCAAAACACTTTCCTCTTACATGTATGGAATGTGCACAAGCCGTTTGATTAATTGGCAGTTGCGGTGGGGTGGGTTGACTTGGGCTGGGTGCCAGATGCCCACCAAAGCTCCCCCTCAGCTGGGCAGGGGAAAGAAGAAGAAAAAAAAAAAAAAGGAGAGAAAATTAAAAAAAAATAAGTATAAAAGGCTTGTTGGTCAAGATAAGCACAGGGAGAGGTCACTCACTGTCATGGGTAAAACAGTTGACTTGGAAAATTAGTTTAATTATCAATCAAATCGGAATAGGATAATGAGAAATAAATCTATATCTTAAACCACCTTCCTCCCACCCTTCCCTTTTTCCCAGGCTCAGCATTACTCTAGAGTTCTCTGCCTCCTCCCCCTGAGCAGCATGAGAGACAGGGAATGGGAGTTACAGTCAGTTCATCACACGTTATCTCTGCTGCTCCTTCCTTCTCAGGGTGGGGACTCCTCGTGCTCTTCCCCTGTTCCGGTCTGTGTCCCTTCCATGGGGTGTAGTCCTTCAGGAACAGCCTGTCCCAACATGGGTCTCTCAAGGGGTCACAAGTCCTGCCAGCAAACCTGCTTCAGTGTGAGCTTCTCTCTCCATGGGTGCACAGATCCTGCTGGGAGCCTGCTCCAGCGTGGTCTTCCATGGAGTCACAGCCTCCTTTGGGTGCACCCACCTGCTCTGGTCTGGGGTCCTCCACAGGCTGTAGTTGGATATCCTTACCGTTAAACTCCATGGGCTGCAGGGGACAGCCTGAGTCACTGTGGTCTTCACCATGGGCTGCAGAGGAACCTGGAGCACTCCCTTCCGTTCTTTCACTGACCTTGGTGTCTGCAGAGTTTTCCCTCACATACTCTCCTTTCTCTGGCTGAAGTGGCTGTTGCACATTTAGTTTTACCGCCATCTTAAAGTACATTATCACAGAGGCACTACCTTGATTGCTGGTGGGCTTGGCCTTGGCCAGCAGTGGGTCTGTCTTGGAGCCTGCTGACATTGGCTCTGTCAGTTGTGAGGGAGCTTCTAGCAGCTTCTCACAGAAGCCATCCCTGTAGCCCCCCACTACCAAAACATTACCATGCGAACACAGTACAGCAGCCTGGGTGACAGAGTGGTAAGGAAGCTGTGTAGTTCTCAGTTACTCTTCTGTTTTTGGCTGAGACAAATCGTGTCAGTCTTTGTAGCTGCATGTGTTGTACAGTGTGTTTTCAAGAGCTGTAGTGATAACCCTGCAGCAATCACAGTCATGCTTCATTATTAGTTATCACTAACTTTTTCCTAATAACTAACTTACTATCCCTTGCTCCAGTTTGGTGTTATTTTGTATTCTCCATGTCCACAGAAAAATTATTTCCTTTTCCTTGTATTAGCCTTTTATATACTGAAAAATCATTATTCTGTTCTGTCTTGAACATCTTTTCTCTGGACTAAGTAACCCAAATTCTTTTGCTGTTTCCTAATGAGTTCTATTTTCAAGGCACCCATTCATTTTTTGTTCCTCTCTATTCTTGCCTGCATGTTTCTTCAAAAGCATTGCCTGTCCACAGGCAACTGCTGAGGCTGAAATAGAATCTATCAGTTCAACCTGTTAAAAAACAATAAAAATACTTACTATATGATAAGTAACTGATGCCAGCACATTATTGAAAAGCTAGAGCCTGAGGCATTTACTACTGCTCTTATGGTAAGTCTGAAACTTACTGAAAGAAGTCACTTTGGTGAGCTCAGCAAAGCACTCTGGTCACAACTGTCATCTCCCCTAAGAGTCATCTCATCCACTATTGCTCTCTACATTTCTTTCTTTTCTCTACACCTCTTCAAATATAGTCTTCTGGTCACTTTGCTCTGGTAAGAGCCTATGCAGCTGTCTCCCAGCTCTCACTCCAGTCTGTGTAGGTAAGTGCTGTATCAAGCACTGTGTGAGTTTGTTATCCAGGAGCAGTAGTGAGATAGGACTGAGATGGTAGTAGCAGAAAATTAAAGTATGTCTTCAGCCAATTTTTTAAGTGTTTCCCTGTGTTCTGTCTTGGATAAGAGGATTATTCTTGTTGCAAGGGTGTTTCTAGAGATGTTCTTCCACTGAATGTTCTTACCCTAATGTTTCAATATCTTTTATTAATGAGTACCACAGTAATGTGTAATGCTTTCAGAAGGTGCAGGATCCAAAAGATGAAGCTAAACAAATTCATGACACAAACACTTTTCCAAACTATGTAACATTTAACTGGAAAACATCCTTCTGTTTGGAATTGGGTGTTGAAGCTTGTCTTTGCTGTAGAACTCCCTTTCTACATCCGTTTATATATGACTCCCTATAGATAGTCCTGTCTAGTCCTGACCCATTTACTACTTAAAAATCTAAAACTTCTGTGTGAATTTTTTGATGCATATTTATAGATGCAAATCAGATAGTTTATATGTAACTGAGCTAAGACAGAGCTTTTAGTTCTTTCAGGGATTTCTTTTTTCCCAGTTATTGTAGACTCCACCTGTCTTGTACCTTTTACTTAGGCCTTCCTATTTTGACTTGGTTCCTTATTCAAGGTCAGAGTGTTATCTGAATTTTACTGCTAAATTTCTACACATTTTCTCAAAGACTGCCTCTTGTCAGTATCTTCTCTAAAAAAATATTTAAGCTATATTGCCTCTGTTACATCACAATTCTATCAAAACCTATTCTGAAGTATCCTCTTTTTCAGTTTAGATATATTCCATCTTACAGAGTACCTCTGTAAAAGTTCTTTTCCCTGGCTCATTGCTTTCAGAGCCACCTCCATCTCTTCATACCCTACTGCATCAAATACAATTAGATGTCATCTTTAATATTCTTTTCTGGTTTATTTCATGTCTCAGTAGTCATCTCCTCAGATATTAAGATATTGATCTTTTCTTACCTTCTTATGAAAAATGAGGATGTTCTGATTTGCTTATTTTTAGCTACTTTTCAGCTTGCTTCTCCAGTGAGCATCTCTTCTGTTTTATTCCTGTAGACTCTGCAAAAGAGAGAAATTATTTTTATAAATCCAACAGATCTATCTTGTAGTGCCTCTTAAAGCTCTTTTTCTTCGCAGGTCAGGATAATAGCAGAATCATAGAATATCTCAAATTGGAAGGGACCAGTACAGGTCATCAAGGCTAATTTCCTGCTCCTCACAGGGCTACCTAAAACTGAACCGTATGACGAAGAGCATTGTCCAGACACTCCTTGAACTCTGACAGGGTTGGTGCTGTTACCACCCTCTCAGTGAAGACCTATTCCCAATGTCCAGTCTGAACTTCTCCTGGTGCAGCTTCATTCCATTCCCTTGTGCCCTGTTGCTGGTCAGCAGAGGGAAAATGTTTCTATAGTATGTCTGTATTGCATAAGTCATTTTGAGGTATGGTAGCCGATTTTGTTGCATGTTCATACAGTGCTTCAAAATGGTGAATAATGTTATATCCAAACTAAGAAGATACTTTTCCAGAAACATAGTGAATACTGGCAATGCATTAATTAAAATGTATGCTAGCAACTAACTGCTGGTAAAGCTGATTTGTGTCTTGGAGATGTACCAAATGTGCCTTCTTGGAAAACATGCTTCCTATAGGCTTAGAAGGAACTGTCTCCCAGTTCCTCATTTAACTAATAAACATTAGGCTCTGAATGAGGCTATTACAGATTCATGTTCTGAAAGTAAGTAGGAACAACACTAGAAATGAAAAGCGTTTTGTCCTGTCAGTAATTTCTATGTGTAATCAGACTTGAGAGGGAAGATTAAGCCTATAATTATTTTTCTTATGCATTATCAATGAAGGAAAAGCTACAGGGAACTTTGTATATATGGTTTTGCATAGACAATGTTCATAAAAGAATAGGAACTCTGTCTGCAGCATATATATATATATATGAAAAAGAGATTAGAATTTCATAATGTTTAAAATACCGGTGTGGGGAATTCTCCTTTGATTTTTAGCTGCAAAATATAAAGTATGATTTAAAGACTGCTTTAGAAAGCACTTGAGATCCTAATATTGGTAGAGGGAGGTGGGAGGAGAATTGGTATTCTTCATTAGTAGGAACCTAAGCACTATTGCTGGAGAGCATGGAAAGAAGGAAACGAAAATGACACGTTTTCTTTTCATGTTCAACCAGCAATGAAATTTGTAAAATGAACAAGGAGAAAATAAATTATAACTTAATGCACTTTTTTTTTTATAACGTAGAGCTTTTCTAATACAAAGAGCTGAGTGGGGCAAGGAAGTTTCAGTCTTTGTAGTTGGTGGAGATAAATCAGACTTTGTAACTATTTGCAATTGATTCTACTATCTTAGGTTTTCAAGATCAAAGCCGTGCAACTGGCAGGAAAGCTTCTTCCAGCCTTCAACACACCTACGGGTATACCATGGGCAATGGTGAATCTCAAAAGGTAATTAATTGCTTTTGTGGGTAAGTTTGTGTCATCACGCACACACACCCAAGTTAGTAATGGCATATGTTAGCTTTTCTTAGTAGTAGAGTAACAGATAAAATATAAATGCCAGATAAACCAGTGTTCCTGGCACTTTAGAATAATTTTAATAGAGTTCAGAGCATTCTGTTTCTCTAACTGCAGTAAATTGTGACCATGTTTTTTTCTTTTGTCCTGATTCTGCAATGAGAATTTAACATGCCATTGAGACATACCCAGCATAGTATGCCATGTGTTGCCCTAGAGCTTGATCATTGCTGCTTTAGTTGTTAAAGAACCTATTAAAAACCATTATTGTTTGTAGGCCATGGCTGAACTTTACAGGGTTTTATGTCCTGGATGAGCTGTTACCTTCAGAAGACTCACAATGTTTGGGAAGATAATGGGACTTGGAAGATATTAATTAATTTTACAGTTCAGCTTAGGCTTACAAGTTAGTGTGTTGAAGTCCACTATGGTCTGTGGAGATGAAGAGGCTCCTTTAGATAGCTGTTCAAGTCAGACATGGAAATTAGATGGTCTGCATTTCCTTGTAGAGGAGAGTTGCCTTGCTTAGTTTATCTTGTATTGCTTGTTCAGTGCTAGAATTTTCATCAGATTTTGATTTTTTGATGCAAAGCATTTTTAAAATTTTTATTATGTTCATAAACAGTAGCTGAAATGGGATGCATGTCTAGACTGTGTGAATGCTTAAACAATTCACAGTAGTAAACAGAGTTTTCAAATAGTTTTAAATAGTTTTCCTTTTAGGAGAGATTTTGTTGTGTGGTGTTAGACTGTGGAGGGATTTTGGACTGCTTGGAGAGCATTAGCCTTAGATGCCTTTTTGTGATCAGGCAATGATCCTCACTTTGCTGTCAGTCCTCGGGAGAAGATCATGGAGCTGTGGTTTGCCCTTCTGTTGGCACAGGGCCTCACCATCCTTGCCTGATTTTCTTAGCTTTGCCTGTGCTGCTGCCTGTTTATTTGGACCTTGTACAATTTTTTTATTAATTTGGGGTTAATTTTCGCTACACACGTTCTGCAGGACATTATGATTCACTCAGGCTTGTGTTCTTCCTGCAGCTTCATACGGCTTGAAATTCCTCTGTGTGTAGGGTTGGGGTTTTTTGATGTTTGAAGGGCCCAGGTGACCCTGCTCCTCAGGCAGCACCAGCATCTGGTTCACTGGTTCAGACCACATGGATGACAAGAAGCTCCAGGCAGTAGATGTGTAGATACTTATCAGTAAGGCACAGAGGTTGATGGCATAGGTTGGGGTATCAGAGCACAGTCAGCAAGGCAGGACAAGGGAAGAGGAATTGCAGTAGGTGGAGGGGAAAGGATCGGAGTGCCAGAAATTCCTGCGTGCCTGGGGTTGTTTATGCATCTACTGTGTCAGTCTTTTGGTGAGGTACAGAACCAGCCAGCATCACAAGACAAAATAGTGGCTGGCATGCCAGAGGGCAGTGACAGTAGCAGGCATACATGACAATACTTACCACAAGGCTGACATGCAGTGGAAGACAAGACCTGAAAGAAATATTTGGAAAATTATTGGCTTGTGTTTTATTAGATTTTGTATTAATAATGAAACACTTAATTTTCTCTTTTTGTGAGAACTGTACAAAAGAAAACCCTGAGACAAGCTATGACTTTTTTTTTTTTCTTTCTACAACTCTGTAAACAGTGTTAACTATATTTTAAAAGGGGTTATCTCAGGTCAGAGCTACAAATATTGTTCTCTAACCAACACTTGTCCTTTACATTTTCTCTTTATAATCTATAAATTAAATGCTAGGTAAAAAGACTTTCCTAATAGATTGTACTTGTGCTGATAACGGAAATCTTTTGTAAGAGGAAGTAGAAGTAATCTCCAGGAAAATGTAGTTAACTTCAGAAATTAAAGACCTGATTCTGAAATGTTATGAAAACTCCCAGATTAAACCAGATATGATTTAGGAGTTGTAATATCATCTTGCTAAATCATATCTTTTAATAGCAGGACTTTATGATGAGGTTATGCTACCTTTTTTCCAAAAAGACCCAACCATGATTTTTTTTAAAAAAGAACCAACTTGACCAATCAACTCCCATGATCTTAAGTGTGAGTTAGTGTTTTGGTGTTACTTGTTTGATTTGCTGTGGTGGTTGTTACTAGTACTGTGCACAGTAATTCTGAATTCTTTGTTTTCTCCCTTTTTTTATGCATGTTTGTTTGGAATGCAGTGGTGTGGGTCGAAACTGGGGCTGGGCTTCTGCTGGCAGCAGCATCCTTGCTGAGTTTGGTACTCTGCACATGGAATTCGTCCACCTCAGCTATTTGACAGGGGACCCTGTATACTACAACAAGGTGGGTCTCAAATTCATGGTTTTAGCATACAGTTCTCTTTTACACTGTTTCATCATAAATTACAATAAAGTACTTTCTGTATTAATTGTATTCACATTCTTGGTAGCAGGTAAATTTTTCATACTTGTATTTCTGTTACCAAATAGGTGACTTTTTCAAGTAGAAATCTGTGACAACATGTATTTTCTTATTTGTTTCAGCATACATTTAAAAATCATGATTTTGAACATCTTCGTGTGAGCAGTCCTTTAAAAACAAAAATGTACTAATCTGCAGGAAGCCCTCAAGAGAGTTTCTGGGTTCAGATTAGTAAAATTAACTAAAAAAAAAAAAAAATAATTATATTTGACTGTGTGCAGAGAGCAGATGAATGTTGCTAGTGTTGATCCCAATTTTGGATTTAATTTAGGTCATGCACATTCGGAAGTTACTACAAAAAATGGATCGTCCTAATGGACTTTATCCAAATTATTTGAATCCAAGAACAGGCCGGTGGGGTCAGCGTAAGTATTCTTATTTTATTCATTCCTAATTAAAGCTCTGCTTCTTACTTTGCTGCTAAGTTGGAGATCATTGCTTGAAAATATGTGATGTAGGATTACTTATAGTTGAGATGTCTTGAAAACAATTTTTGCCTGTCGTGCTCTCTAAAGTTATGCAGCTTCATTTTTTTTATTTTTTTTTTTTATGCTACTTCCTAAAGCGGTTTCCTTTTATCAATCAATAAAATCTTCAGAATAAAGAATGAAGCTGAAAATAGTTCCTGCATTTTAGTTTTATTTCAGGTTTTGTTCTGGAAACCGTCTTGTAAGTGGAGTACTATAAGGTAATGTAGAAGTAATGTGTGTTTGTGGTGGTTACATTTGAGCTCCTGGTGTTAAGGACATTTACAAACTTCATTCCTCTACTTGGTGGCATGTGAAGCGGCATGATGAACCTCGCTATAAATCCTGCTGGTATCAGAGTGTCTCTCATTTAAACAAAAGAAGCCAAAACTGAACCAATGGACATATGAACTGAGACAGATGAAAATGCTGAGGCTTAGACAGGAATTTTTCTTTTGCTTCCCCTGCAGAGATTGTGTATCCTGCAGCACAAAAATCAGTTAAGTAAGGGCGATGCCCTCACACCCTACATCACACTTCATCACAGGACCTGTGTCAGAGACCCTGATACTGGTACTGACTTGAGTCACATTGTTGGTGTTAAGGGTAGGCAAGGCTTTTACATCCTCCACAGAAGGCAATTTCAAAGAACATTGTGTTTGGCTTGTTCTGTACTACAGTACTGGAAAGGCAGAAACAATGGCAAGAGTACCAAAGAATAACTTTTCTTCTT
The DNA here is from genome assembly GCF_000691845.1 of Merops nubicus. Classification (NCBI taxonomy): domain Eukaryota; kingdom Metazoa; phylum Chordata; class Aves; order Coraciiformes; family Meropidae; genus Merops; species Merops nubicus. The sequence continues at coordinate 39,871 of NW_008582938.1, read as the reverse complement.
TCAGCATCTGGGAAAGCTGCCCTTTTCATCTTTGCTGTGACCTTTACTTTGATGCATCTTATCCTGCACAAAGTACTTTCTCCAGATAGTTTCTGAGAAATATTTCAGAACTCTTTTATTTGCCTAGATACATCTAACTCTTGATTGTGACCTTTCTTGGGTTTCCTTTTTTTTTTTTTTCCCTTTCCTTTTAACATTTTTTTTCACCTCTTCAGACTTTTTTGGCCCAGTTCTTAGTTTTTCTGTTAACCTGTAATGTTCCAACTAAATAATGAGAGGTGTGAAATACATAAAATAAATTTACATAAATACATACCTAAGTACACTGTTGAAGAAATATAGGATTCTAATGGTGGGTTTATTTTCTTTCTCTATACCTGTCATTCTAGCAGTGGATATGTTCTAATGGTGGGTACGCTTATTCGAAGTAATAAAAATATCAGTGATGTGCACACAGCAGTCAGATCAATTAATGCTACTAGTACCAGTTGATTATCCAGAGAATATTGAACAAAATATTTAATGGAAGAATTCATTTAGGTCAATTTTCATCAATAATTCTGTTTTGTCTTTATCTTTTAATTTTATGGGGTTTTTTTTTGTTTTTGTTTTTTTTAATAAAATACATTTTATTTTAATAGTGGAAAAATAGATACAGTTTTATATTGTTTTTCTGTTTAATCTTGTTCTAACAGGCTGATAGGTAAACTTGAATACTTAAAGACAACTCTTTCAAGACAGATTTGTGGAAGGAAAGGGAAGCTTCAGAGAGATTCAGTGGTTTTGGTGTGGCCTCATAGGACTGTAAGCAGGATGTATCTCTCTATGTGCAACCAGAATTTTGTGGAAAATTCTTGATACCTTCTACCTTGATACAGTATTTTGATAGCTTCTCAGAGGCATTTGCATGAGGATCCCAGGCACTCCTCATTTTGTCTTTTAACCAAAAACTCACAAGGATTGCTTCTGCTTTATTTGACTTGCAATCCCAAGTATTAAATGTTAGTGTGAGCAGCTAATGTGCCTTTGAAGTACCCGATTTAGAAATCTTTTCTTCCTTTATCCTCTTTGCTCCAGAGATGTGTGCAGTGATTTATGCTGCCATATAAGTAACTTCTTAGCACATGTAAGGTCTCACAACATACTACCTTTTTTTTTTTTTTGATCTCAGATCCTGCAGACACTAAATGTTGTGTTGGCCATCAGAACTCTATAATTCACAAATATGAAGCTTATTTCTCTCATGATGGTGATAGGAAATTAGAGTAATAAAATTCAGTGCTAGGTCCTATGGAAGGGAAGGGTGATATTTATTTGTTTACAGAGTCATTAATACAGCTGATTTTTACACTCTCTGTTTCTCCTAAGTTTAATTTAGTCGTAGGTACTAAGACGTGTCCAAGTTGTCTGGACTTAAAAAAGGACACTGCTATCTAGTCCTTTTCACATATCTCTTGAATGATGATGATAAGATAGTTTTTGGATAGATCTTTCAGATTTTTTAGGGATCAGCAATTGTTAGGAGTTTTTTCTATGCCTCATAATATTCCTATCTTTAACCTTCATAGATTTTAGGCCATGTTGCTGTGTCTTACCTGTTTTTCCTCATTTAAGTGTGTGCTTAAAATACATGTGTGTGGTCTGTTCCCTTCTCAGGCTAAAGGAAGAGGAACAATGTACATAATATGATGCAGCCATGCTACCACCCATCTGATGTTAGGATGCAGGTCTGATGAGTCATTTCTGCTGTGGTTTGATTTATCAGAGTGCAGGACTATTGATCTTGACATATTCTGCAGTTTCACTGCTGGGGAGTGATGTTATAGGACAGTGCCCTGTGACATACAGACCAAAAACTCATCCTTTTGGCTCATTGTTCTGCTTCTGCTACTAGTTAAAAAAACATGCATTTTCATTCCAGTCAGTCAATGTTTCTCTCACTTTACTGATGATACCTTTTTAGCTATTTGTAACTTACCAGTCAACTAGTAATTATGGTTTAATCAGGAAGGATGTGACCATGGCTTCCAGGTTCTTAAAAAGTTGGAGAGATTAATAGAGTTACATAGTGTAACCTTAATCTATAGCCATGTCTTTATACTGTTTACATTTTTGTGTATGTAGGTTTCTGTGTGCATTTAGTGCATTTTATGTAGCACTTGAGGAAAGGTTCTGGCGACAACTTATCTTCTTTCTTTTTCTGCCTGCCTTGTGAAGGAGCAGGATTTGGAACCACAGTAGGCAAGGCTGCACAGGGACTGTGGCTGCATTCCATCATTTCTTTCCATTTGAATGCCATAAAACCCAGTCCTAAAGCCAGATGAATGGCTTACTGGTCACTTCTAAACCTCCATGCTTCCCAGTGGAAATGCTTCATAATACACCTGTACATAACTGGACCTGTACTGCTATGTAGCAGGAGGGGAGTTCATTACATCTAGGAGGAGGAAATTGATGTCATGTGTAAGCTAAAAATTTGTGTTCAAGCCTATAACAAACTGGTATCGTTACAGCATGAGCAGCATGACAGACAGCTTTTTAATGGGTCCAGCTCAGGATTTGTCAGCTCACTGGGGCTTTTGCTAGAAGGTAGAGCTACAATGCCCACAGGAATGCTGAGAGCTTCAGTTCTTACTTATGGACTAAGGTGATGGTCCAGTAGGAACAAGTGATTTACAGTACTTCAGCTTTGAGGTTTCGGTTCCTATAAAACTGAAAGGAAAAGACCTGGGAAGAAGCATACTCTAACCTCCCACATTAACCTACAGTTAATTTTGTTAGCTTTTTGTTTCACTTGGTGAGTGGTTGGTTTGATGTAAGCATCAGAACGTTGAATTTAGATTCTTCTCAAAAAGGAGTGACAGTGCTTTCTCGAGAAGCCTGCTAGGCAGATACAATGACTAGAATTTGGATTAAAAGCAAGAGATTTTGGACTTATGTAAAACAATTTATACTGAAGAAAGATTATTTTAAGTGGAAATATGTTGAAAAAATGTAATTCTAATATGCATTTGGCGAACAGGTTAGGTGAGAATACCAACTAGAGCCACAGTAAAAAAGACCATGCCAATCTGCATGTTATTGCAAAGTCAGGACATGCTGCTCATGGTTACCTATGTCTTTAAGTTGTGCATTCTTCCTTTCTGCTTTCCAGTACTGAGAACAAATTGTTGTATTTCATCTGTTTCCAGCATCTCTTGCAAGTAGTAATGTTACTGAAGGGGAAGTCAAATCACTTTGGCTTCACATGTCAGTTCCAACAATTGGGCTACCTGTGGGGTTATCTGTGTTGGTTATGTAAAAAAGTTGTGCCAGTTGCACTGAGATTAGGTTTTAGATTATATATGGCTTCCATGTACAAGAAAATAGGCAGAGATGTCTATTCTATTTTAGCCTTCTCTGTTTATTACACCTTAGTGATATTTGATCACACTAACAACTTATTGTAAAGTAAGGTAGCATGTGAATTTACAGTGTATGAGCTGAGTGTTACTATTAGGGATGTAATAGCAGATACTGAAATTACCATCACTGAATGTTAATGTGATGAATATTCAGAGTGCAGTCTCTTCTACTGTGCTTTGTTCACGTCTCCTTACCAAAAACAAGCCCCTTTATTCAGACTTGCAAGTAGACTAAGTTGAAAGCCTGATAAAGGGTATTCTGTCAGCTTATTTACAAGAACTCACTAACGCCAACAGGACATTGGTCCATGTATGTATTGCTAATACACTGCATTGAAATGTTGTCTTTCATGTACAAAGTGATGACTGTCCTCTACAGACAAATAAGATGCACAGGTATTTAGCCTGCCTGGTTACACACTCCACCTTAGCACCTTTTGGTGATGTTCTCATTTTCTTGCAGTTCCCTGCATCTGTTACTACAGAATAGGTAGAGGAGCAACCTAGGTGGCTGAATGAGAGAAATGTATATCCTCTGTTTTCCCATATTGTGCTGATTACTAGCCTTTAAATAAACCAAAGCAAGTGCCTTTGTGGATCTGCATATTCAGTTTCTTCTGATAGTCTTTCATTTTCAACAAAAAGTGCTTAAGTTAAACAGAACCAATTTTAAAATACTATTTAGAGAAAGTTTCAGTGGATTTAATTAATTGGGATTAGATTTAAGCTTCTGTTAAAATGGTACAATTTTCACATGTAGGACAAGCAGTAAAAGCAATCTAAAATCAATTTCATTAAGTGCAGTGCAAATACTGAGTGAATATTCCTAAATTTTATTCCAGCCTGTATAGCTGGTTTTAGGCTAATACTCTTGGGCTGAGTTAGGTAATTAACTGAACTGCTTAATTTAAACTCTTGCAGGTAATAGGCAAACCATGAGTAATACACCCGAGCTATTTTAATTTGTAATATGACATTGTATCAAATACATAGGACTGTCTGCCTCTATTTATCAGTATTTAAAGGCAAATTGAAAATAGATTTTATCTAAAGTTTGTAGTGCACTTGATTGAAGATGTTAAGAAAGCCACTGCATCGAGCAGACTCCAAAACTTGGGGATTCCTGCTTCCCAGCTGTTGAAGCCCAGACAGGTAGAGGTCTCTCTGTCCCAGTCTAACAGATGTGGCTGCTGGTGTTCCCATTTGTAGGTTTGGCCAGTAGCAAGGCTGAGGACATATCCTAGAGAGGTGCACACAGACACTAAGAGGACACTAGTGCATCTGCCCACAGACTGCCACCGAAAGCAGTGCCTGTGTAGCACCCGTGTGTAGTGCAGCTCCAGCTCACACAGAACATACCTGCACTGCGGTGGTCTTGCTCCTCCTCCCAATGTTCACTGTCAGATATGTGTGTGCACTCACACACTCTTCACAAGCACCCTCAGAGAGCTTTCATATATTAGCAAAGGCTCTCAGTCCACCTAGGACTCATCCCTGAACCCTGGACCTGTCGTGCAGCCATTGGCTCAGAGCTTGGGTCTTTTCAGGTGCAAGTCCCCCCCATCCTCACCATCTCATACGGCTTGAAGTTTGCTAATGAATTCCACATTCATGCACTCAGGATTAAATTCACTGGGAAGAGCAAACCCACATGGGTGTTTCCAGTTGCAGGCACATAAACTAGGGCCTTGTGACCCACTGTCCTTTCTCCAGCCACTAGCACCCAAACCTGCCAGCCCCTGTGACCTGCAGCCCCTTTCTCCTGTTGCTGGCACTCTGACATTGCAGCACATGTACCAGTCCCTCCAGTTACTGGCACCCAGACCTCTCTTGCATGCCAGACTCCAGGTGCTCGCACCTAGACCTGCAGGCTCTACAAACCATGGCTTCTTCTCCAGCTGCTGATGCTTACACGTTGCAGCACTCACATGTAGGATGCTGAGTGGGACTAGGTACAAAAATTAAAGGATTTAATAAGAAAAGAAGACAGACTGTGCTGGTGGTGCAGGGCTCACATAGACAAGCATGGTCATCTGCAACCTGTTTATGTGCAGCCAGGCCCTTTCAAGCCACCTCTTCTTCATTTTTCCTTTGTTCATTCCTCCCCAATCCACTCTGATCCTTCCCTTTCCCTTCCTTTGGCCCTAAGTAGCCCGCAGTGAGTTTTGTCTGAAGCCATGGGCCCTTTCTGCTGTCCCATAAATACATTTTGATTGTCCTGCAAGTCTCCTCAAATATCTCATAATGCTAATGACAATCACGTTTCCCCCTTCTTGTCAGTGACAAAGTTCAGGTTGGCTCTCTGAGGCTGTGCCTGAGTAGTTCCTTTAATAGCCCATCAATCAGTAGCTGAAGAGTTCTGGTTTGTGTTATTGTCTGTTACCACCTGCTTGTTAATGTCTGTGTGTTTAATTTACCAGTTTCCTTGTCATTTGTTGTTTCTTTTATACGGAGTACTCATTAGCCAGATAACTTGATGAAGAAGGAGCTTCTCACATTCTGAATGTCCACACATGTGAGAATGGTAATACTGAGAATAGTCAGCATGTCAGCTGAAAGTTACTGTTCTGGCATTGTGAGCTCTACATGAAGACTGGCTCCCTCCCTTGAATGCAGGATTGCAAACGCACTGCAGAGATTGATAAATAAATCACTATTCAGATTTCTGTTATTGGCACTTTGGTTGTTAAAATTAAAAAAAAACAAAACCTTTCTGTCTTTACCTCTACCTCTGGGAGGCTAATGCCCTTGTAGATTGCAAGGTGAAGTGAATAATCCTGAAGAATGAAGTGGTCTTCAAAAGATTAAAGATATACTGCAGATAAATATTTCAGAGAAAAATATAATCATAACATAAATTACCAGGTTGATAGTCTAGTTACAGGTAGTGAGAAAGATACTAGTGGAAAATCACTGTCTTTGCCAGCTGGCAGTGGTCTCATTTAACTATGAGGATACTTTGCATTTTCTCCCTGCCCCTCCTTACATTGTTTATTTACTTGTTGTTTAGCAGAAGTAGTCTCTTAAATTTCATCAGTTAACACCCCTACCTGCTCTAGACAACACTTAAGAAACCAGCAGTGCCAAGAGTCGTGAAAAATCAAATTGTGAAATGTAATGTCAACTGCTGGCAAAACGTCTGTAACTTAAAAGGAAGTGAAGGGAATTGTGTCAAGTAAGCCTTTATTTTCCAAACAGTATTTTACAAAACTATTCAGATAATTAACTTCAATTTGGACTTGTGGGTAATTGTTTCTAATGCTTTAATTCTCGGGTGATTTTTTTTCCTCTTTGACATAAGGAAAAGATTTTCTGTCTCTTAAATAGAAATGGTGCAGGATTAAAATAATTGATTTTATCTATTGTAGAAGTACTTGCAGAAGTAATTCCCAGCCTGACTTCATCTTTGCACATTTATTTGATTTAGCAAGTAAATTTATTCTTTGATTTGTGGTTGCAATGTCAGTTATAGAACTGGAATATGTGATCTATGTGATGGTTAATTTGCAGATTGATGGAATCATTTATTGTGGTGGGTTTTTTTATTTCAAATCTGCTTTCAGTTGAGTACATTATAAACAAAAATACACCATGATCTCTAGACTTCCAGCAGTAGGCATGCATGTACCAGTTGCAAATGAGGAGATGGGGGATGGTTCTTTGCAGTTTAATTTTCTTTGCTATCTTGACAGATGTCCTTAATTTTTCTTTCCAAAATATTCAGCCTTGTTTTGTATTTAGGGGAATGTGCATGTGTTTTGAATAGAAAATAATCTGTGTAATCTCTGGTGGGGAATTCCCCTTGTCCATTTGCTTCACAACCATGTACAAATGTAATTAACTGTGTTCCAAGAAAAGGCTGCATTCAAATTTGTTTATTCATTAGAAGCCAAGAGCAAGTTAACCTGTTTAAACTTTGTTTTAATGAAATACAGCAGAGCTGTGTGTGATAGGGAATATGTTTTTTTAAGTCTACAAGGTTAATATGTTTTGCTGGTCTGTTGAGCAAGATGCTGAAAAAGCTAAACAAGTAGGAGCTTTGTTTAGTGTGTTAAAGATTTAGTGTTATTGGAAGGTTAAACGTGTATATGAATTATGCATTTGAAAAGGAACATCTATAAATAATTCCTAAAGAAAGGATTTGGATATGGTGTAACTGGGTTTTGAAAGTGCTTGCATACATCGGTGTGGAAAAATATTAATATTTTATCTTGCTCTACCCCCAAACTGTATGTATCTTGGTGGGGAGTGCATCAATATCTGGAATTTGAAATCTATCCCACAACAGCTTTAACATTTATTTTCCTCCCCATGAAATCAGTAAAATAAACTGTATTAAGAGTCCAGCATGTCTTGAGGTACCGCTTGATATTCTTGAGAGTTTATATTTGCTTTGAAGACAGTTAACTTAAAATGACTGAGCAGTCTAAAGCAATGCTTTGACACATACTCTGTGAGTTTTTAAAGTTAGAGCTCCTGTGGAACCTGTTATTTGTTTAATAATTGATTTTTGTACTGGGATCTTTGTATTCCTAAACTGTTTTGAACTATTCTTGATGTACTCTTTTCTTATCAAAAGGAAGCCTATCAGAGTCCAATTAAAAACTTGCTACAACCTTATTATTGTTACTCATTTTAATTTTATTCCCTTGGTATCACTTGCTGGAGGCTGTGCACTTGGCTGTTTATATTGACATTATTCTCTAGACTACTAATAGATTTGGATGACATGTAACAGTCCGTTTCATTCTGTCTTCAGTATGTGAGACTCCATATTCTGAGTTGCATCTGGAGATGTATCTTGTGGTGGTCATATGAGAAACATTTCCAGTTTGGTGACACTGAAGGGAGAGGGTCTATATATTTTGTTCAGTGGATATTGAATGTGTCTTCTTGAAGGGTTCTTTTAATTGTGAAGTTCCACTAGGAACTGGCCTGTTCTGCAGCAGCAAGGTAAAATACCATCTCATCTTGGAGATCTATGTGAAGACATAGCTGATCTTTGATTGCAGATCACACTGTAGCACATTTTGTCCTATATGGTCAAAAATAAGAGACGGATGGTGATGGATGGAGTCCAGGCATAAAGTGTGGTAGCTCAGTCTCAGTCACAGAGCATGGACTGAGTACATCTTAAGGTCAGCACAATTTCCTAGCACCTACAGTGACCAAAGCTTCAGCCAGCTGTCTGTACAATTTCAGGCATCTGTCTAAAGAAGAAAAATAAGAGATACATAGACACAAGTCTAGGAGAAAGACACATGCACAGTAATCTGGATTTATATTGCGCGTGGAGTAATCCATAAGTACACAAAAACATAGTATGTCATTCATTGCTTCTTTGAATCTCTTTTGGTTGTCAGCATTCATGTGTCATATCTGTATACACATACATATATATAAGTATGTAAACTGCTCTGGTCTGGTTACAAGTTGAAGGGAGAACCAAGATTGTTGACAATGGTTCTGTCAGCTAATCTTGCATAGATGGATGTTGGGCTAGATTTAATCTAATAAAGGTTCCTCCCATTTTCTTGGGTTTAATCTGTAAGAGGAGAGTTGAAATCTTATAGCAAGACTAAGGTGGATAAACTAAAGGTTGTAATGACCTTAAGAGCTTGTCAATCCCCCTATGTGGAAACTCAGAAGAGACTCTTTGGGTTGTGAACTCTTAGCTACAGCATTATTTTTTGTAGCAGGTTGTTACCACCTCTTAGCTATTTTTTACAACCACCTAGTCAGGTAAAACAAAAAGTCATTAGAGGTAGACATGTACCTGATTGCCTACCAGTCCACTGCAAATTCCAGCAGTTTAATTAGAGCTGCCAGTGCAGGTGGGATTTACACTAGCTCCAAACTTGACAGAGGTGCAAGTGTGCTTCATTCAGGTGGATCTGTTGGTGAGTGTAGTCATCTGGAAAAGACAGCTAGGGGTGATAAAAGGACACCTTTCAGTAAAAACACCAAAGGTTCAATGTGTTTAGTTTTTGCTCGTGGCCTTGACATATTTAGTTGGTTGATCTTTAATTCGTGAACCTGTCTTCTGAGAGATGACCTAAATCTTTCCAGAGTTAAAAATAATAGCTGGAATGTTTTGAAGTTTCAGGGAAGTTTGAATACAAAAAGGAAAGTATTTGTTCCAGCTGTGAATTCCTGAGTGTAAAAGGAGAGTCAGTTGTGAGATACCAAATTAGGATTCTCCTTTGACATTACAGAATCATAAACTACGTTCAGTTGGAAGGTGCATTTTTGGTTCTAACATGAGTTACGTAAATATATATATTAGCTGGGCTGATTGTACTCGATCTGTTTCAGATTATTTCTGTTGTCTTTGCACACACTCAAATTGTGCAATTTTGAGAATTTTAATCTTCATTTTGAAAAACACTACAGTTCTAGGAAGTCATTTTGCTTAATTTTATTATACAAGAAACTGGTAGCACTTAAAATTAACATTGCTCAACACTTTCCATTAAGTGATTGTTTTCAGTTTCTTGTGGCTGACAAACTTCAGCTCTTCCAACTAGAATAGTTCTCTCTGCCTCAAGCTGGTTTTGTTGGATTTTTTAAACAGTTTTGACAAAAATGCTTCAGCCATTTCTAAATGAAGCTAGAGGTGGAATGTGATTATACCAAGATTAAAGTTTGTTTTTTCTAAGCATATAGTTAAGAAACTCAGGAGCCATCATCTTTTGGATATTAAATACTGTGGGAATTGTTTGGTTTGGGACTGCCTGAGGAAAAAAATCCATGTTTTTCCAAGTCTTTTAAAAATACTCATGTTTACTTTCTCCATATGAAGTATTTAGAGTTCAGCTGCTACGTTCTCTAGTGTTGTGCATACTGAGCAGGCGTGATCACACATCCCCAGGTTGGGGGAATCTCAGCTAGGTTTTTCTTTTTGATTGAATCTGTCATGGCACCAGACAGTAGAAAGGGAGGCAGTGTCTGTTCAGCTAACTCCTAACTTATGCATGCTTGGCTTTGCAACCTTAACTGTTCTTTGAATATTGTTCTGTTATGTGACAACCTGCATGTTTTCAGAAAAATTCTCATGCTGGTAAAATGTTCTGTAGTGATAAATGATTCATAGTTGACTAAAAATTGCACCTCCACCTCCTTTTGTCAGGGCTGCCTTTGCTGCAGTTAATTTACAAGTGTTTGCACTTTTGAGCCGTCCACTATGGCTTTTGGCACCTTTAGGTTGAATGTCCACTGTGAATTGTAGCAGCTGCAATTTCCAGGGCCTCAGCTTTCTGGATTAAAGGATTAGAAAGGGAGCTTGCACTTATTTAGAGCAGCTGAGGGGCACTAAGCCCAACTACATGAAGATTGAACTGAAATTTAATCCGAGCCACTCTGAATGCAAACAGAAAATCAGTTCTTTAAGTTTCCTACACAGAGAAAGAAGAGGGCTCCTGCAGTATAAGGCCAGTTGGTACCTAGAACAAGTAAAGGTGATGGGGTGGGGTGTGTAGATTTCTTAATGAAAGTTAATATTAGCTTCACAACTTCACTACTCCCTCATGGTCACTTATCTTTCCTACTCTTGAACTCCTTCCCTGACGTATTACAATAGCATTTTGTCAAAGTTAAAGATTTTGTGATCCTTAAGGAAAATCAGCCTCCCTTTTTACTACTTTGTTCTTTTGTTGCAAAGTAGTTCTGTACTACTATGCTTTTGGCTGAAATCAGTTGGTAGTTTATTCATCTGGGTGTTCCGGGCTATTTGGTATAGCACTGTAGGGAGCTTTAAGTTAGTTTTCCTTTACTTTATAGTCACAACTAACAATTCCAGTTCTAAGACTTTTTTCATTTAAATATTGCCAAATTCCTCATTCTTTGCTTGTCGTTCTCTAGATGTCTGTACTTAAAAATATTAAGTCAGTGTTGTAGTTGCAAATGCTTGAGTTAAAAATACTATTGGTATAGTTGATCCTCATCTCTGCCTGCTTGTGCTTATGTTCTGCTAGAATGTTATCTCACCATAATGCTTTTCAGCACAGCAGCCTGTGCATGCTAAACATAAGTCTGCTTAACATTTTATTTCATCTTTTTCATTCTGTGTGCAGTAAGCAATGCATAAGCTGTGTGGGCACAATGGAAGGACCGGCAGACGCGCCCTGGGGTCAGGAAAGGGCAGTGGCTCATTACCCATCTGTTCATGGGTGGGAGAAGCCTCACCCTCAGGTGTGTGACTGCAGCATCAGTTCTGGCATGACACACTGCTCTTGAAACAATGCCTGGCTTCTTTCTTTATTCCTGCTCATTGCCAAGAAATGACAGTTGAACAATTAAGGCACAAAGCAGAGAGGATTTAGCAAATCGAGAACCGTTTTTAATTTGCCTCATTAAGCTGCTGTTAACTACTTAAAGCCATCTGCTTAAAAATAATTTACAAATCTTAAGTTTGCTCTAGAGAGCAGGTAGACCTTCATTAGAACAGGTTTTGTTATCAGTGTTATCCTTGGGGGGCTTTCAGTTGTTGTGGAAAATACTTCATTGCTCACTGAACCAAACTTTCCCTGTAAACAAAAGGAAGTGACACATTTTTGTAACTTGCAGTCTGCTGCCATAACCATATTTTTGGAAACCCCTCCTGTTCATTTAGAAACTGGCTTGCTGTGGAGGAAGTTATGTTCAGCCATTAGGTAGATCTGGGTATGAGGAAGGAGAACAAGCTATGTATGTGGCTAGCATCCCTGTTACAGGCTACCATCCCCAAAAACTTAGTCCTGGAGAGAAGGAACAAACGCATCTGTCACAGTGCCTCAGCTGTACTGAGAAGGGGGAGCCCTGCTGCCTATACCCTAAAGAAAAGCAGGTTTGTCTTCCTAGATTTGTAAAGAAACAGTTTCACCTACAGAAAACAAATCAGCAGAGTGCCACAGGCTCTCCCTCCTATCTCAGGCTGAGATTCATTGCCATTTCAGTGAAGCACTTTGCACACTTCCTTCTGACCTGCTGTGTATTTCTGTGCTTGGCTGTGAAGTAATTGTCCTGGCTCTCATCAGAGGAGACACTTGCAGAAGAGAGATAATGGATTGCTGATACAAGTAAGATCATTTGGAATGAGACTAGCTTTAGAAATACTGGACAGTGATGGTGTGAGAATTTAAAAGAAGGTCCTCCACTCAATCTGTGGGAAAGAGGTGGATGTGATTTTTGCAATATTAGCTGAGTCACAATATTTGACTAAATATAGATCTTTTATCAATAAATTAAAAACTCCTGAAAAATACTGCTAGGAAATTTTTTTTTTTTTCAGTTGTGTGCTGTTTCTTAAGAAAAAAATCAGTATTTAACAGGATATAAATCTTTCAAAGTATTTGAGCAAAAATGTTACCATGAACTGAAATATCATTGTCTTTCTGTTAAGATTTTATTTGAATCTTTCTGTGAAGGAGGAAGCCTACAAATAAACTGACTGCACAGGTTTACACACAATGTGCTTTCAAGTGTGTGACAAACCAGAAACAACACAGAGCTTTTTGCAGTTTCTTTTGGTTGCAGTAGTTGAAGGTGTTCTTTGCAACTGCAGCCACTTTAGTTTAAAATAAGGAATCTTTGACTGGAATCCTTTTATGTTTGCCCAGGCATCTTGAGGCTGCATTTGAGAAAATGGAGAATTAAGAAAATACCTTCATTTGTCTTGATTGGAAGGAATGAATGTTCTAAAAATGTATACATGTCATTGAACAGAATTTGTTGCTTCTGCCATTTTTGATATGCCTTCATACTTCTGTTCTCTTTGCTAAATTTGTCTTATTCTGGAAAGAATTTTACTTTAGGATTTCATCGTGAAACATTTTGTCACAGTAAAACCTGTAAATGGCATAGAGCTGTTTAAATAATTTCTGTAGATCAACAATGTGAAAAATTAATTTTAAAATTTGCAATATACTTATAAACATTTTAAACATAAAACTTAGTTTCACAGCTATCTGCTGAAGAGTACCCAGTACCAAGACGCTATTGTACACTCAGTTATTCAAATCATGAGTTGTTCCTTTTTAGTGCTGTGGATTGACATGCAAGGTTAGGGCTGATTGAAAAACTTCAAAATATTTTATGTGCAAAAGGTTTTTATGAGCAAAACATTTTGAGCTGAGCTAAATCTCTGGATCCATCTGAGCTGTAGCTCAAATAGCAGGAGAAAGTGATAACCACTGTGGGTCTTCTGATAGTAAGTTTGGGTGGGCAGCTTTGTTTATAGGAATGATATGTGATGACCCAGATCTACAGTTTTCACCAGCTATATATTTGCTAAGGAATCTTGAAATATTATTTCATTAGCATTTCCACTGTAGGCAAGAGCAAGTTGTCGAAGTTGCACAATCTGTCACAGTAAGTGTTTTAATTTTCAGTCAATTCTAGTTATAGTCCTTACACAAACTGCAGCAAATTCTGCTTCAGCAAAACCTTCTGACAATAGCAGAAGACCTGAAGATGATCTTGCCAGGGTGCAGTTAATGGAGCTGTAGAAGCTGGAAAACTTGCTGTGCTTAAACCTTAGTTTGGCTGCTGCAGTGGCCTCCTTTTCACTTCCACCCTCTTTCAGCTGTGTTTTGCAGATGGGGAGGGGTCAGGGAAATAAAACCAGCTGCATCTCAGTGTACCCAGCTCCTGTAAAATGTTGCTTCTCTTCTCTGTGAAAGATATGTCTGTCATGTCTTATCATGTGTGATCACCAAAAATATTTCATCTGTCCCCTTCCTTCATGAAGAGAAGGAACAGAATGTTTGCCCTTTCTGATATGTCTACTCTCTGGTCCAACTGTTAATGGCATCAGCTGAAGAGTGGAGGAGCCCACTGTTTAATGAAGGAGGAGCATTGAAACCTCATAGTAGTTGAGAGCTGGAATGACTCGTGCAAAAAGGGCATAAGGAAAATGCTACTGCTGGGAGCTGCAAGGCCCTTAGAAGCTCTTAGCCCATACCACGTTTGCTGCTCGCTTGCTGAGTGGGAGGACGATCTGTATCTGGGAGGCTTGCACAGCTCTCTTCTCTGAATGTGTGAAGAAGGTGCAAAAAAGGCAGTCTAGGGGATAGCTCGAAGTTCTGTGTGCCCCAGTGCTACTGCTTCAGGTGTTCCCTGTACTTTTATCTAAGATGAGAAGCAACGGGGAGGAATAGAAGGGCTGCTGACAGGAGAGAAAAACAGTTCTCAGATGACTGCCTGAAGAAGATGATGTGAAACAGCGTGTTTCTGATGGTTTACTTTGAAAACTCAGCTGAAATGTGGATTTCTCTGGTTAGGAAATAAACCTTTTCCACTCATCTTCCTGCTCCTCTCCTGCCCTGAACCCAGCTGGGGCTGCTAC
>NW_008582938.1:0-25113 GCF_000691845.1 Merops nubicus | reverse complement strand
TTCGGCAGGTCGGTCGTGGCTGGGGATGGAGTGCATCTGTGAAAGGAATCCAGCAGAGGAGCTGTGCTGATTCAAGTCACAGAGCTCAGCTGAGAGGAGGCAGCAGCTTAACAGAAGTCGTCATAAGCTGTCTATCTTGTGAAAACGGTCCCAGAGTAGTGCTGACATGAGCTGTAACTTTGAAGTTTGGGGATGGTTTGTTTATGTTTTTTTTCTGAAAACCACAGACCCTTAGTTCTTGTGTCTACTTGAGAATGTAACTGTGCAATGAAAGAGTAATTTCTAGCTCTTGCATTTGTGGAAGAAAGTGACTCATGACCTGGGTGCCCTCTTAAAGCTTACAAAAACTGATTGTAGTTAAATTGCTGAGTAGCTGGGTGAGAGAAGGCAGCTTAGGGGATACTGAGATATGAGAGAAGAGCATGAAGTGATTTACCCTAAATTCACAACCTGAAATGAAATGGGAAAGCTACAGCTTTCCACTTGCTCCTTCCTTTGTTTAGAAGTCCGTTGGTAAGTAGTAGAGCAGTCAAGAGGCAGCTAGAAGAGTTAGGATAGGAGCATCTACCAGTTCTGAACTCCTACTCACATCTTCATGGAGAAGCAGACATACTGGGGTGGCATGGTGTTTAGAGGAAAAAGGAACAGAAGGAGAGCTCCAACCTCTCTTTTACACCCTTATCCCAGAAAGACTGTGACTATCCTCACTTTTTGAGTACTTTGGAAAAGGATCTATCATATCTTTTCATTTTTTCACCTGGTAAAAGGGAACTTGCACAGCTATAACAGCTGTGCTTACAGCAGTGAATTTCTGGCATGGTGACAAAGGTGGTCACATTTCCATTGCCTAGCTTCAGAAGACTAAGACTGTTGTGGTGCCAGCATTTTGGGAGTTGTAACGTTGGGAAAGAAAAAGTTATTTGCTGCTCTGGTTGGAGTCACTTGTTAGACCTCATAGGTTGTATTGCTTTTTCAATGAAGGGTGTACTGAGGGAGCACTTACTGTGGTTGAAACGAGCTCCAAGACTGAGTCAGACCATCAGTAGGCTTTTTGTGGGGAGGTATGATAATTCACCCAAAGAGAAACGTAGGTAGTTCTCATGTGGTCTGTCAGCATGGAATAGCAATGACTCTGCTTCTGAAAGGCAACTCTGCAAGAAAAAACAAAAGATGACAAAAAAACAGTGCATGTTAGAAGGTCCAGATTATGTGGTGGTGGATTCTAACAGTCAAGCAGCCTTCTTCCCTGTAGCACATGGCATAGCTCTGCGTGGCTGCTCAGGCATGGTGCAACAGAGCAGAGCTTGTGCTATACTCTGCAAAGGCAATTTGCCTCCTTTTGACTGAAATAAGTTAAGTAAGAACGTTTACTTAAAAAAGAAATTATTTAGTCTGTTAAGAAATTTACCTTCTTGGAAATAAAATTCTTTTGGAAAGATTGTATTCTGTGTACTGCATAGCAGTTCATAGCCAGCCATATGACCTGGTTGCCTCCTGGTTACAGAGATCTTGTGGGGTTTTGTATATACTTTCTTACATATATTAAAACAAATGAACAAAAGAAAACCCCAACTCAAATCCTAGCAGAAAAACAATTAGATACTGTGGAATGAAGGAAAACCAGAAGTTAAATTACATTTTTGGTATGAGGGATAGCCTGTGAATAATGACAGTGAAGAACAAGCAGCAGGTTCCATGCCTGTGAAGTACATTTGGAGAGGATAGGGGATACAGTGCAGCTTTGTCCTGCTAAACAGGCTTAAAATACTGATAATTCTACAACAGCAGACCTTAAAAACTTAAGTTTATATTTTGGATATATTTAAGGTGTTATTACATGACAACTTC
The DNA here is from genome assembly GCF_000691845.1 of Merops nubicus. Taxonomy (NCBI): domain Eukaryota; kingdom Metazoa; phylum Chordata; class Aves; order Coraciiformes; family Meropidae; genus Merops; species Merops nubicus. The sequence continues at coordinate 23,265 of NW_008582938.1, read as the reverse complement.
AACCTTTATTTTTTTTCCTCTTTCCTTCCTACAGATCACACATCCGTGGGCGGGCTGGGAGACAGTTTTTATGAATATTTATTGAAAGCCTGGCTTATGTCAGACAAGATGGACACAGAGGCAAGGAAAATGTACGACGATGCAATTGAGGTGATTATAATTTATTGAGTTTTCCAATACAGCGGAACTTAAAATCCATCTTTAACACTTATTTTAAAAAAAACAAACCAAACAACAAAAAAATTCAACATCAAACCACTGTAGGACTTGTTTTGATTATGTAAGTTTTAAGAAATCAAGTGATGAATAATACCAGCTTTCATTCTGAGTAGTTTAAAATGTATTATTGTAGAATACATCTGATGCAGATTATTGTGCTAAAAATAATCAGCTTGTCAAAAATGGTATAATGTAAAAGCCCAAACCATAGTTTTAGAAAGAGATGTAACAACCCTAAGATGTGTGCAGAATGATCAAGTCACTTTTCTCCAGCATTCAAAATAATTCTGAATTGAAGTCCTGAATTGTTTTATTCTTTAAATTATTTTCTAAAGCAATTGAATGTTATATTGCATATTTATCTTGTAAAATGTAGTTCATAACTGCTCCTTGCTCTGTGGTTCCTTTGTGATACAGTCTTGCTCCCTCATACGGATCAAGTGGTGCTTGCCCAAGCAAGGCAGTTCTGTAGGATGATTCAGTGGGATTTGGGGTGGGCATCTTTTAGTGATAGCTCTGAGCTTTATGCTGCTCAAGCTGTTACCTTCTTAGTTTCCCCATACATGGGCATCTTCTTCCATCAGGCTTGCTTCTGCCCATATATGCCAACATGCCTATGCTGCAGTTAAGACACACAGAGTAACTAAGCAAGTTTAAGTCAAGGTAGCTGTCCTGCCAACAGTAGCAGGCACCATGTAGTCTTGTCCCAGTGCAGATATGTGCCTAACATGTTTCTTTCAACACAAGCTTTTACAGCTTAGTTTTAGTGCAGTCAGTCTTCTAAAGCAAAGCCCTTGCTTTTGGACTTCTCAAAATTCACATTTTGAAAGATATATGGTGAAAGTTCTAGTCTAAAATTGCTTTGAAACTGTAATTTGTCTTCTTTCTGATGTGAATTCGATTACATTTGACTTTTCAGCTACTTGAACTTTTGCTTCCTTATATTGTTTTAAAGGGTTATCTGCATCATATAACTGGCTACTAAAAAAGGTATGGTAGGTGTTCTCTCATGAAAGATAAAAGTATTATTTTAATCAGTTTTGTGATATAAAATAGATACTGAATTATTTCTTGAGCTTTTTTTTGGAAGTACTTTCCAGTGTCTTCGGTAGGGAGACAAGAATGTAATGGTTCTTCTAATGTGTCATCACCTGAGTTCTCAGCAGTCTCCTCTTCATCCAGCCAAGAGCTGTGTTTGCACTCTTAACCTTTTCCTCACAGCCATCCTCTTTCCCATTGGTTTTACTCTGAAGCTAGTTATAGTCTTTTTTTATTTATTGCTTTTCTACTACTGTGATTTACATTCCTGATTCCTCAGTGTCTGTGACCTTATACTTATCTCACATTGTTCAAGCAAAACCCATTTTGTCACCTGTTCTGAATGATTTTACAGGACTAAATTTTCCTTTATCACTATACATAGCTCCATCAATTTAAATATCATCTGCACATTTTTTTTTTCTCCCCCAAAAAATGTGATAAATGTTGAGGAGATGGGCCTCTTAACTTTGTTTTCAACATCATCATGTGGACTTTCCAGATAGTCTTTTCTCCTTCTGACATCAACTGGAAGATAGGTAAGGTTCTTTCCTCATCAGGGAGCAGCAGAAGCCATGGCATTGTGCTAATTCTCAATGCCAATTTACATGATTGCTAGCCACTCTGGCAGCTCTCAGAGACTTAGTAGTTTCTGCTCTGTGACTTATCTCTGTGTTCTTCACGCTGGATCCTGCCATAAGCACAAACTTAAAATCTGTCAGTGGCATCATAGAAGAAATTAACCGAACAAGAATTGCAGACCAGCAGTTCTCTTTCTTTACCTTCAGAACACAACAATGGAGAAATTTCACCATCTAAATAATGGATTAGTCCCCAGTACAAGTAAGGAGCAGGACCCTACTTATGATAACTCGGTCTTTTCCCTGTAGTTCACTGCCTTGGCTTTCAGCTAGTAGCACCTTGGCCGTATGGGGACTGCCAGATTTCACTGGCTACATGTCTAAGGTGTGGATTCATATTGCTACAACCATTCAGAAAAGAATCATTTCAAGAGCATATTCAGAAAACCATGCAGAAACACATACCTATACAACAACATAAATGTTTCAGATTCACTTTTATATTATCCTCTTCCCCAGATGAGGTTCCTAATCCTATAAATTCTGCCTTTTCTAACTGTAACTTCACTGGTTTTGTTCTCGAAAATGTTTTTGTTGAAGAAAACTTTGTAAGGTTGTCAGATATTATTTCAGTACTCGAATGGAGGACTTCTGTGTTATCAGATGGATACAATGCAGCTGCTTTAACAGTCCTGTATCACTTAAGCCTCATTAAAAAAAAAAAAAGTTGAAGTTCCTACTACAGTCACAGAAATTAAAAAAAACTTTGAAGCTTTTTGTTTGTCCATTTTCTTTAAAACAAAAGCCAGTCTTTTTTGTTTAGAGGGAACCACTTTTTCATTGTCCACTTTTAAAGCTGTATTACAAGTTGCAGGGTGATTAATTTATGTATTTATTGCTTGAGTCTGCATAGTTTGCACTGTGTTGGTAGCAAGAACACAACTGTGTGCAGTAGACATGACCTCCACATCCACAATAACTGCTTTAGTTACACGTGGCATCCTCTGCCTGTGTGTTCTTGGTGTATCTAGTTTAAGTGCAAAATACAGTTGTGGACATTTGGGGTGAAATTTGTTGTAGGTACCAGAGAAGTAATGGAAAGGGAGGGGGAGTAATTCACTTCTGCAATTGATCTTGTAGACGGCAAGGAGAGAAGTAAATGCATTTTTAATGGCACTTTAATCCTTCAGTGCTAATCAGCCATGCAGTACTCTGACCAGTCACAGGTCATGAACTTTGAAAGAAGTTATGAACACATCACAGGGTTATGTGTGGAAGTACAGAGAAGGTGTCTGGAAACAAGATAGGAATAATGTCTCCATGGTAAAGGAGATAATTGTCTTTGTTGTTATAAGACTCAAATTTTAATTTAAAGATTCCAGTTACAAGAAAAATTGTCTAATGGTAAAGATAGTAAGTACTGCAGTAGATAGGTGGGGATTTTGAACCTCTCTGAAAAAGCCCTGAGTAAATGTGCTGTTCCATGTAGTTTGCAAACTTTGGAAAGACAGGTCAGATATTCTCCTTCCTACTACCAAAAGAATACCATTTATAAGTCACAAGCAACAACATAGATTGGTACAAATGTGCAAAGAAAAACCAACAGTTGCCTCTCCTATAAAAAGTTTTTTGTGAACAGCTGCTCTAACCCCCAGGCATCCTTTGACCATGTGCAGTCAGAAAGCTGCCATGGGGAAGCAGCTAGAAGGTGGCTGGAGCGTTCCCATCACTTCCTAACAGAGGCAGACTGAGAGTGTGGGCGCTGCCTTTTCAAGTGTTGCTGGCCAAACGTTTCCAATGCATTGTGGATTTCCTGAGTACACACAGACTGTACAGCAGAACAAATAGATACTCTTCAGAGTTAACAGGTGGACAGACATTGAGCCATAAAATATGTGCTGAACTGTCAGCTAAAAGTGCAATGTAATCTATGTCATGATTTTCCTAAGTTTGTTCTCATTAGCATCATTCAGCAGTTGGGGTACTTTTTGTGTGCACTGACATTATACTCTTAGGGCTGTTTGTTCCCATATTGCTTGGAAGTGAATTTCATAGAATCATAGAATCCTTTAGGTTGGAAGAGACCTTTAAGATCATCAAGTCCAACCATTAAGCCATCAGGGCTCTGAAGTCCTCTGCTAAAACAGATCAGAATCTGTCAAGGTTGGAAGGGACCACAAGGATCACCCAGTTCCAACCCCTCTGCCATGAGCAGGGATACCTCCCACTAGAGCAGGCTGCCCAGAGCCTCATCCAGCCTGGCCTTAAAGACCCCCAGGGATGGGGCCTCAACCACCTCCCTGGGCAACCCATTCCAGGGTCTCACCACTCTCATGGGGAAGAACTTCTTCCTCACATCCAGCCTGAATCTGCCCACTTCCAGCTTTGCCCCATTCCCCCTAGTCCTGTCATTACCCTATAGCCTAAGAAGTCCATCCCCAACTTTCTTGTAGGCCCCCCTAAGATACTGGAAGGCCACAATAAGGTCACCTCGGAGCCTTCTCTTCTCCAGACTGAACAGCCCCAACTCTCTCAGTCTTTTTGAAAAAAAACTTTGAAAGAAGAAAATTCTTTTTGTTTTGAAAACAGTATTTTATTCTTTGAAGGAGAGTTAATATGTAAAATGTGCTTGTGAAACACTGTTTGAAGGTTGTCTTAATCTTCTTCTAGGCCATAGAAAAACATCTCATCAGAAAGTCCAATGGAGGACTGACCTTCATTGGGGAATGGAAGAACGGGCACCTTGAGAGAAAGATGGGCCATTTGACCTGCTTTGCAGGGGGAATGTTTGCCCTTGGAGCAGATGGTTCCAGAGATGATAAAGCTGGACATTATTTGCAGCTTGGAGCTGAAATTGCACATACGTGTCATGAGTCATATGACAGGACAAGTAAGATATACTGCTATTCTAGTTATTTCATTAGCTGAAATACAGAAATTGTCATAATTATTCTTAAGACTCCTTATTGGACCTATGCCTTGTCTAACATGCACTGGTTTTCTCCAGTGCATATTTTTTAACATGCATGTATTTACTTCTGATCTACATCAAGGTGAGTAAATGTAAAGTCAGACTTTATGAATGTTCGTTCCTGCACATTTATGCCTATATTTTGGATCAGTCTTCTAAGATAGGTTATATGGGTACAGTGAGAAAGGAATGTGGTGAACTCTTGTCCTCCCATATATATAAGGCAGCTTTTCATTTCCTATATACTGTTTTTACAGTTATGCAAAGTGAAAAATCTGCAAATACACCTTTTACTGGTTTTAGTAGTAGTATATTCTGGGTAAGTACAATTAAACTAGGGAGGATAAAAGTTAGTTAGCAAACTGAAATGGCCAAGACCTGGCTAATGAGGAGGAAGTATCAGACTTCATTGTTGGGCTGGAAGTTTCTCAAGTTCAGTCTTTTGGACCAGGTTTATTTTACATCTTTAATAGTGACCTTGATGCATAAAATTAAAGTTTGTTGATTACACTTTCAGTGGCCAAAAAGTCATAAGACACAATTAAAATGGAAGAGCTTCAAAATAGTAAACAGGAAAATCTTGAGAACTGGACTGTCAGAAATAAGAAATTCACTAGAAAAAAAGCAGCTCTTTCTCTAAACACAGAGATGAAAAATGCCAGTGTAGCCCTAGTCTGTATCAGATGAATTTTCAGCAGAGATTAGAGAATATTGAGAATATTAGAGAATATAACTCTGCCTTAGAAGATGTGTATAATTTGTCATCCAGAATATACTGTACAAATCTGAATTTCAAGCAGAAAAAAAGGCAAGAGAAGGACTAACAGAATTATTAGAGTAACAGACCCCTTTTCTTACAGTGGGAAAATAAGAGAAGTCAGCCTGCTCAGACTAGAAAAATAATGCCAAAGAAGGGAATAAATTTGTTGTCATCTCTGGGGATAAATGCTGAAAAGAAATAGAGTTGCTTTAAGATATAAACAACACAATTGTACCGAGAGCAAGATTTGTAAGCTCACCATGAATAAATGTAGATTGGAAATTGGAATTGTTTTTTGTAGCCATTGGAGAAGTGACCTTCTGAAATTACTTCCTAGCAGAAGTAATGGTAACTAAAACTCAAGCAGTTTTAAGAATTCAGGTAAGCCACAGATTATATAGTATCATTGTATAATTCCCTGTAATTTAAAAGAATTAAATTGCCTAAGTGATACTTTTACCTGGGTAGCAAGAGCATGAAAAAAAAAAAAAGGAAAAATAATTTGAGAGTGCTTAAGGAAAAAGGTTGGACATACTAGCTATTGTTGCAGTCTGAAAAACTGCACTTCAGTGTTGAATTCAACACTTAAAAATAAGCAATGCTAAATTGTTGTTTGTGCAGTCCTAATTTTATTCCTTCAGATGTTTACACTGTACCCTAAATAAGTCAAAAGATAGGGGGCATAGAAGTTTTGCTTATGTATTTAATGGCTGTATTTGAACACATGCATGGAAGAAACACTGAACGTTGTACAGACAGCTATAAATTTGCAATGCCCCAGTTTTCTTTTGTTCATTCGTGCAATCTCAGGAATGTAGATTTTTCTGTTTGGTTGAGTTTTTTTTGCCTGGACTGATTTTCAAAGGAAATAAAGAATTGTTATGTGCAAAATGTCAGCTTCTTCATTATGCTTTAACAGCAGGCTTTGAGACATAATTGTACACTTTAATGACAGAACTAGCTGGTTGCAGGAAGGTAAATCTATTTCAGAGGGCAGACAGTTACAGTGGTTCAGCTGATAGGTTTATGTTTCTGTCAGCAAAGGGGAGGGAGCCTGATGTTTTTCTCTTACAGCCCTGGGAAAGCTTTTGCCCCATTTGGTGTCCTCGGAGGAGACAGGAGGGTGCTGAGGCTGTGTGCTGAAGACAGAGAACTATTTTCTTCAGATAAAACCTAGCAGATCTGTCCTTTCCTGACTTCTCAGGGTTGGTTATAATAAACTGTAGTATATGCCTGGTTTTATAATACTTTATTATAAAAATGCTACTTTATAAAGCAACCTAAATTTCCATAAAGGCTGAATATGAGATTTAAAAAAAAAAAAAGAACCAAAGCTGTTTCAAGATCCAGTCTGAGCAAAATCAAAACAGAATTTCACAGAATAAAAGCACTTCTGGAAAAGAAGGGCATTAATTACCAATTGTCAGCAACCTGTTGCACATATTGCAGGTATGAAAGCCTGTTTTGAAAAAAAAAAATAATTTGCTGTTTCAGAAAGCTTCAGGCAGACTAAATTCTGTATTTGCTACTGTCTTTGCAATACTGTTATCTTATAAATCATGGAATACTGTCTCCTGAAATTCTGGCTTGAAAGTATGCTTTCCATATCTTGGATAAATAAATAAACATGGTGATATGACAGATGATGTCAGTGGGACATAATGCCCATGGAAATACAACTGGCATCACAGCCATGTAATCAGTAAGAGATTTATGCAGGGACACAGTCTCTCTGATAGCTGGATTCAACTATTCATGTTCTCCAGCAATATCTGAGAGAATACCTCAGACTCCTGACTTATAGGCTAGGGATGTCCTGAGAAGGTCAGGCCCTTTCCATGGCTCTGTAAAAATCCCTGTAAATTCTGCTTAAGCTGAGGGTCAGTCTGTAGTACTCTCTGAAGGATGCCTTTCTAATTCACCATCTGAAGGAAGGTGATGGTCTTTGGAAGGTGAAGGCAAGGGCTACAGATGTCATTCTGATCTACCTCTGAGCAAGGGGCTTGTGTTTCCAAGATCCATTGTGCTTCTCACCAGGAGACCCCTGAGGCTTTTCCTCTCTTCAGGAAATTGTGAATACGTGTGGCACTGCTTGGAAACACCAAGAATTTGAAACATTTTATTGAGAGTCAAAGTCAATAGTCCTGTGATGTGTAATCAGCACATGCCTCTGCTTCCTACCTACTCTGCTTTTTTCTATACCATAACCTATTGACAGGTTATTGCCACAGACACCCTAAATCTCCCATCATATGACTGGAGAGTTCAAGATTTTTCTGTAGTCCAGTGCGCTCTCAGTTTGGAAAGGAGATTGAGAGAGCCAAAGATAGAAGCATGCTCTGATCTTTATGCCCACGTACCAGCAGAGCACAAGGAATCATAATGCTGTGAGGAGGCACTGGTAAGGCTAAAAGAACACAGCTTCATATGCTTATGGTGCAAGGTTTCTCGACATTTAAACTTGCACATCTTCAGATGTTGTAGTTGCTGAGGATTAGTTCTTTGTTTTATATGCTTAACATGTGCCACTGAGAAACATTGCAAAGGCATAAAATAACTGGTAATGCAAAAATAGGTCCAATGAAATTGTAACAATAGAAAGACCACTAACAAATCAATCTGAAAAATTAACTTTCATAGGTATTGTAGAGGTTAGATTAATAAGCAAAATTCTCTATATAGATAGCAGCACGTGCTGACATGGCACACAGTATTTTTAGTAAAATACACCATCACTTATATATTAGAATTTTCCAAGCCATTAGCTGGTAGGATGTAAAGTATTGACTGACTAGAGACTGATTATTTTAGGATGGAGTTTTTTGCCGGTCTTTAAAGTTTGGACAAGAACTGTCCTCAGAATCTGGGTAAGCTTTAAGTGGTTTTGTACATGTGACAATTCTGATTCCAAATAAGCCAGATAACTAAGACTTCAGCTGAGACATTTTAAGAGTATGAGTAAATACTGTCTCTGTCTCAGGACTCTCACTAAACAGCTAAACAGGCACAGATGTAGAAATAAGAATAACTGGTTTTGTCAGAAATATAAAATAACAATATACGTTGATGGAGTGCTTCCAAGAGTCTCAAACAAAAGTATCTTGGAGGGTCTCTCCTTCAGATTTTATATGAGTTAGAGCCTAGAAATTATTATTACAGTTAAGAATACTTTCTAATGTCCAGGAAATTTATTGCTAAATTGACTGTGGTCTTAAGGTAAATATGCATTTATGGCTGAGTTAAAAAAAAAAACTGGGGGTTTAAAAAAAAAAAAAAAAAAAAAAAAAAAAAAAAAAAAAAAAAAAAAAAAAAAAAAAAAACCAAAAAACCAGTACTTTCAAAATTGTTTCTATAATTAGAATCATAAATATTTATTTGGAAGCCTGAGGATTTGCCCTTATCTTCAGGAGTGCTAAATACAACTCCCATTGAAGTCAGGTTTAAATCAGACAAAATCTCTTTTAAAATGCTACTGGTTTGGCTTTGCAGTTTTGCACTGTGATATGAAATTGTTTCTTGTCTGCTTTCCCTGCCTAGACTGTAGCCTATCAACCCCATTAATACTAAATATGTGTATTAAAGTGTGACCATTATGGTGTTGTAAAATAGCCTTAGATAGTTCTTTGCTTAGAATAATGCTACTATTTTTATAGTAGCTTCTTTACTTTAGTCAGCTGTTAATAGAAGTGCTGTGATTAGTTTTACATCCTTGGTTTCAGATAAAAATTCATTGTGATTGTCACAACATGCAGGGGTCACCCATCCTTGGGTAGTATGATTTCTAGGAGTGCCCAGTAACGTTAGAAGTAGATGATGAGTAAATAATTCCATATCTAATGCATCAGCAGTCTACAAAGCAAGGGAAGGTCTCACAGTTTCTGTAGGTGATTATCATCACCAGAGCTGCCTGAAATCCAGCTTTTTTTGATGGATAAGAATAATACAGCTGAGATGGTTTACCCAACTTCCAAAAAGCTTTTTCAAAAGTCCTCCACTAAGGCCCTTTAAGGATACTAAGCAGCTACAGCATTAGCAGCAAGTACCTGCGTGGAGAGAAAAAGTTGTTGTAGTGCAAAAAATAGAGTAGAGCAAAACAATCTGCTCTTGCAATGGACAAATAGTGGTTAACCAGTGGTACTATGATATATTTGACATATATTTATACACATATCTCCATAGTTGTGTGTAAATGTGTAGTATACTTACATTTAATATATGCATCTGCATATACACAAATAAATACATATATAAGCATATATAAATGATCAGGAAAATTACAGGAACAGTAAGGTATGTGTGCTGATGGTAACTAAAAAAAGCTATTTAGGGTATTAAGGATGAAAGATAGCTTAAAAATTATACAAGGACCTTATGAGGTTGAGTAATTGCATAATAAATTCCTGAATTATATTCAGTGTAGTTAAATGTAAAGTGAAGGCACCTATGAAAAAATTATTCCTCACCTCACATAAAAAATGATCAGCTCTTAACTGACCATTACAACTTGGGAAATTGCTCTGAGATTATGAAAATGTCAGCTCAGTAGCATTCAGGAAAAACAAAATGAGAAAGAGGAAAACAGAAAATGTCATTATGTCACAATATTAATCCTGTCCACACTTTTACTGCTGTTTTCAGCTAGTCCTCCAATTTCACAAAGGATATAGTAAAATTGGAAGAGTTGCAGAGAAAGGCTAGAAGGAAAACTGAAAGTATGAAACAGTTTCCAATCAAGGAATTAACTGCATGGGATAGTGTTATTTTCTGTGGAAAAGAGACATTTTAGGTAGGGTGCAGCAGATCTGCAAAATCATCAGGGGACTACAGAGAGTGGATAGGAATAAGTTGTTCACTCTCTTCTCCAACACAAGACCTAGAGACTATTGAATGAGTCTAGTAGGAACCAAGCTGAAAACGCAAAAGAACAAAAAGAGTGGTCCTACAGCAAAGAGGTGTGAGAGTTGTGGAACCCCTTAGCAGAGGTTGTTGTGGATGCACAACACTTACGCAGAATTAAGGAATCACCCGATAAGTACTTGGGAAATAAATCTAAATCTGACCACAAAAAAAAAGTATGTCTAGTTTGGAAGAAGCCTTGAGCTCAAAAAAGTTGGAGACTGGTAGAGGAGCTAGGGAAAGGTATCTCATGTATTTGGCCTGTTCTTGCTCTTCCCCATCCTTGTTTGGTTTTGGCCATTGTTGGAGACATGATACTAGACAGACAGACCTTCCATCTGGTCCAGTATGGTCACTCTTATCTTTTTAATTTTGGATAGGTAGAACTCTGAAACTAATCTCATTGATATTGCAGTAAAAGTTGTCATTTTTTTAACTGAAACTGGTAAAAGGGCCCATTTTGAAAGAAGTAACATAAATATATCATGGTGGAGTTTTCCTTATGTGTATGGCTAAAGCAGAGAATGGCACTTTTTTGTGTTTGCACCCGGAGTCGTACTCCCTTGAAACAAGAAGATTAAGGAACTTTTCTTTGAGCTTCTCTGATGTGGCATACACTGAGAGGTGCTTATATTTTTCATTGCTGTATTCTAAAGTTCCTCTTTCAGTCTCATGAGGCCATGGTTAATTAGAGCCTCTAGCCTGTAGGAATTACATGATTAATTGCTGCAATAATTTTTAGAGCTGGAGTGCAGCTTAAAGACATTCTACCAAAGCAAAGAGTGGGGTGCAGCTGTAAATAAGAGTGCCTTATTTATGTTAAATTTTAGAAATAATGTTTTGCTGTATAATAAAAAAAAAAAAAATAAAAAAAAAAATTACATCTTCATATTATAGAAAGGTTTTCTGCATGTACCTCCTTCGTATCTGAATAATACTCCAGAGGCTGACACAGGGCCATTACAGCTTCCTTTAAGGGCTGTAATAGTGAATGTCTTAGTTCAGAGATTTATTTTCAGGTGTGGCTTAGTTTTCATCACCTAGTTGCAAACCTTTTTGAGGATCCCATTATGAAGCACGTCAGTTACAGTGGCCTGACAGCACTTCCCTAGACCAAGAGAGTTTGGATAAAGATGTAGGTTGTTTGAGATGATGGTACCTGATTTTGTTCTAAGGTATTTTCTTGTTATGCTGAATGGGATCAAAGGACATCAAAACTCTGCTGACCATTTTTTTTTTCCCTTTTGCTTGTAAAGAACTGATGTTGGTCTCTTTAATTTTATCCTATAATTGAATGTGTTAATGTGTTTATATTCTTAGCTTTTCATTACTTTTCAAGAGGATTACTGTGCTCCTGTCAAGATAAGTAGTTTTCTCACAGGAATTGGAGAAGTTATTCATAAGAAATTACAGGCCTTCAAAATAGGAAGTATTTATGAGACTGCTTAAAATCAAAACTAGTTTCTGTTTTTCTCGCATGCTTGGGATATAGCAGTCTTCTATCCACCCTTCCTGCAAGGACTGATAAGGAATAAATTTTTTCTTTCTTTTCCTTTTTTTTTTTTTCTTTTGTTCTTTCCTCCACAGCATTAAAGCTGGGTCCAGAAGCATTCAAATTTGATGGTGGTGTAGAGGCGGTGGCAGTACGGCAGAATGAGAAGTATTACATCCTAAGACCAGAGGTGATTGAGACCTACTGGTATATGTGGAGATTCACCCACGATCCCAAGTACAGGCAGTGGGGCTGGGAGGCAGCACAGGTAACTCTATTAATTGTCTGTCAGTCATTTAATTCTAAGTATTTTTCTTCTGTAGCCACTTTAATCTTGTCATACTGAAACACTCCAAATGGTAGCTGATTTTCATGAGTTCCTGTAAACCAGGGTACATATGGGGGTGTGCACAATTATTCCTGTTTTGCAACTGCTGAATCAGATGCACAGATGAGAGATGCATTCAGCATTATATAGCTGATGAATTTTAGGCATGGAAATAGAATGCACTGGTCCTGACTCCTGCCGTTATCAGTAGTCCACAACCCCTGAGAGAGGTAATTTATCTTGGGAAATGAAAGTGTATTATAAATAACTTTGTTAAGCATGTGTTTGCACTCAGTTTAGATTAAAAAGCAAAGCTGTTCTTACAGTTTCTCCTTGGGCAGCTGTTAAAACACAAATGGTAGGATGACTGTTCTTAGATGGTTTGTAGACTAGATAGCAGGTACATATATATGTATGCGTGTGTTTATATGTATATATGTGAGTTGTCATCATGGCTTATTCTTCCCTTAATTGTCTGATTGGAAGGAAAGAAAAATTGCCAGTCTTTAGATTCACATAGTTAAAACATTACAGCATCACAAGTAGTAGATCATAAAAGAGAGTGAATAAGTAATGGTATAAAAGGCAAAAGTTAAAAGTTGCTAAGGTATTTTAGAGATTGGTGTGCTTGTTTTGTGTAGTTGCTTTCCTGGGTTTAGAACTGGTTGCTGAATTTTTAAAATCAAATTCCCAAGTATTGCAAATGCTTTCTGTGGAAATGCCTGTACTGACCTGCAGAAGCCCAAATTCATTGTAGGACTCTACAAAGGTGTGGAGTGATGGCCTTCCTTCATCCTATGTATGTACATGGCTAACTCCTGTATATGGTAGCCATAGATTATGGGCTAGATTAATAACAAGGCTTCATTTTGACAAGACAATACCATATTCTAATTGTAAAAATTATCTGTAATAACCAAAAGACTTTTAAATGCTTCCTAGGGCTGAATTCGTGAGGCTCTTCTGGTCTCATGTTTCTCACTGCTCCCACCTGCTGGTCTGTATCGGGCTTGTGCAAAACAGATTGGCTGGGCAAGTAGTTTTCTGGTCGGTTTCAAGATCTGTGGATTACTAGAGCTCCTCCACTTCCCTACTACAGCTCCAGAAGTCTTTGAAAAAACAGCTCAAAGGCAGTTTCAGAGATGAGAAGAAACATTTAAAGATAAGAAGACAGTTATCTTCTACATCAGGTAGAAGATAAAGGCATGTTCAGAATATTTTGCTGAGCTCATCCCTGTCCTTCCCTCAGTGCCCTCATAGAAGAGTCCAAATATTTTAAGATTGTGTCTTAGTCTTGGTTAGGTTTTGCCTTGTAGACTGTTTTGTTATAACCAACATTACCTTATTTTGGAGAGGGGTTCCACATGTATCATTCTTGTATTCACGATGTTTGAAAGGTTGAGTGACATCATCTCTCTTGCCTAAGCTATGCAAGTTTCTAATATGACAAAGAAATTGATTTAATAACCCGCTCCTTGTCAGTGTGTGTACAACAGATGCTTGCTGATCTAACACCAGCTCCTGTCAGAAGCTATGGCTGGATGTTCCATGCTGAGGTACAAGGTTAAAGAATTTACAAATGTAAATTTTTTCAGGCCAGGATCTGTCTCTTAGGCACGCTGCAAAGCATGTCTTTGGATTGCATTTGTCTTCTCCATTTTCCTTCATATCTTGGTCCCCATTAATGCTTTTAAACCAAACCCTCCCTTCCTTCTCCCCAGCCTCAAATTTTCTCTTTTTGCAAGGCAGGATTTTATTTTGTCCTTCTGTCAACCTGAGTCGAAGTTGTGTGAGTCAAGGAGCCAATGTGCTTAAGTGCCTCTGTCCTTGCAGAGTGCCTTTTTTTGCTTACTTCCACAATGCAAAATTTCTTTATCCAATAGAGCTGTAAAACATTTTTGAACTCTTCATAAATGGTTTTGCATAACCCTCCCTCCCACAATTACAGATTTTCTTACTCCACTGTTATACTAATGCAGACCCTTGGGAAGCTTTTTGTTCCCCAGTGTTTTCTGTTCCCTGCATATAGAAAATAAATTCTTGTGTTTACTCCTCACACCTGCACAACTTTTCCTTCTTCCCTACCACGCACAGCTCTGGTTGCATTTATTTCTCCATTTATAAATAGAGAAGAATCTGTTGTGAGACACAGAGCAGTTGGCTTGCTGCTCTTGTACAGCAGTGTCTGTATTTGCTTTCCTTTTTCCTTTCAGCCACTGAAGCATACTTTAAAATCTGTGTAACCAGCTTCTCATGGTGAGTGATAGTTCCTTCATCCAGTAGTTCTTGTAAGCTTTTGGAAAACGGAGTTTGTTTCTGAGTTCTAAATGGTCTTGTTTTTCTATATTGAACCTGGTGTAACCTGGTGTTTGATGACTGAGTTCTTGGTAGTCTTGTTTGCTTCTTTGAGTGGATTAATATATCCCTACCCAAATGGATTTGGGTCAGTTCACCAATATGTTAGAGATCTCCTTCTGTCATTTTAAGAACTCTTAAAAGGTGATCCAGGATGCATTGCAGAAGCACATGGCTTTTAAATATACTGCATTACTTAAGTTTCTCTAGCACTCCCAGCCCAGATCTCTTTCTGCCTTTTTGGTGGGGATTTGCACAGAGGGCTGGATTGTATGTGTATGCAGGTCTTTGTACTGTGCTTTATCTATTTCACCATTGGCAGTTTTCTTTCTGGCTTTATTAGCTAGAATTTTGGACAAAACTTAAGCATTTTAGTGCAGATTTTGTGCTTTGACCAAGGCCTGGTTTGATACAGCTCTCTGAATCTAATGTCTGTGGGGAAAAAAACAGGAAATTGAAATTATATTCCCTCAGTGGTCATAAATCCCTGTGACAGGTTCCCTATCTGTTTTGCAATAAAAAAAGGGTAATTCTCCCAAATAATGTACTTAGCACTGGAGACAAGATCTCAGTTGTATTGGGCTAGACAAACTGAATGATGGGGGGTGGCTGAATTATTACAGAAATATGCATCCAAGATACTCAGAGTAAATACAGAAAATTACTAAAATCCTCTTTAGGTTAATTGTTTGAAAGCAGTAAGAGCCACCACTTTACAATGTAAAGCCAGTTACTAATCTAAGCTGTGTGACTGAGGGGTTCAACTGTTTGTTGGGGAATTGCTTGTCTAAGTGGCATTGCACCACAGACACTGCAGAATTTGTTCAGAGTTTCTACTTACGTGGTTGCACGTGTGGCTTTTCCTCACTATGCCAACAGTATGCTCATAAAAACTGTGCCTGCTTTCTTCACCAGCTGTGGTAGTCACAGCTTCCAACCCATGAATTGGGAACCCATGTTTCTTTCATCTCCAGCCTGTGCCTGGCTCTTTTCTGTCTACTTTGCTTCACTAAGTAGAGAGCTGTAGGTCTTTGCACCCCATCTTACTGTCAGTCCTCAATTTGCCTGAAGTCAACACAAAATTGAGGTCCTATCATATCATAGAATCATGTCACAGATTATGATAAAAACACCCTCAGAGGAACCAAGGGAGCTGTGGTCTGATCTAGATGCACCTCCATTTTTTTTTCCAAACAATATAGATCAAGTCTGACCTTCTCTTATGTCATAGGCCCTGAAATTTCATTTTGAATCAGTTTTGAGCCAAGACATGTATTTGGCAAGAGTACAATATTGCATATTCTTCTGTTCTACTCTTGATTTGAATAAAGGGACCTGGAAAATCCATTTCTTTTGGTAGTTTGTTGCATTGTTTAGTTACGTGTGCTGTTAAAATATACATGCCTTATTTCCCAAGTCTAGTTTCAGCTGTCAATCACTGGATTTTCCTATGGCCTCCTATACCGTACAAAATGGTTTTTATTCCCCGATGTTTTCTTTCCAAAGAGTTTTCACAGATTGCAATAAGCTTTACTACTGAGTCTGTTTAAGATGCTAAACAAATTGTATCACATCTCGCTGTAAAACGTTTTCTCCAAATGTCTGTACCCACATCAGTTCATCAACCTTTTTTTAAAATTAATTCTAGAATTGCATATTCTGATTTTGACTTTACCCATGACTCTGTGCAGAATTAAAGTTATAACCCTGCTACTGTTCACTGTCCCTGTGTGTGCACTTGCCACAATACCCTAGCAGGAACTTACACTGGATTGTCTCATGTGGACACTGGATTCTTTGAAGTGTGTCTACTTTGCAGGCTAATCTGATTCTGCAGTTATACACCCTTTATGTTTAGATTTAGGATTATGTGCCTGGTTATAGGAAATTCATTTTGTTTGGGCCCCAGTTACTGCCAGATTACACTGCTGTTATTTCCTTCTGTCATTTTTGCCAGCAGCACTGTTGCTGTGATGGATAAAACTTCAGACTGCTCCTTGTGGATCTCTGTGAGAAGCAGCTCTGCTTGGTAATGATTTTACATTGCCAGCTCACTCTTAGAGCACTGTCAGTCAGTTTTAAATTAAGATAGTAATATTGATATGGTGTAATGCTGCTTTGTCTTATCATAACATCTTATGGTACCATGCCAATTGCTTTAGAAGTGTTCATTTCAGCTCTGCAGTTACCTTTATTTGTCAATTTGTAGACCTCAAAGAATTAAATCAAACAAGACAGTGTTCTGTAAAACCATGCTGACTGTTGTCAGTTACCCTCTTATTAGTCTATATTTTTTACGTGTGTTTCCATAACTGGAACTAACATCAGGTAGGCCATCCTGAAATTATTCAGCCTACCAATGTCTCATTATAGTAGCATTACCTTGATAACCTTCCAGCCATTTAGGACTTCTAGGGTGCAATAAATTTAGCACTGTTTTATCAAGGAGACTGGTTGTCAGCTCGAGTGAAAGCATATCCAGGTGGCAAATTGGATGCCTCTACAGCAAGTACTTGGATGTCTGTGTGAAGGCAGAACACTGCAAATTTCAGACGCCTTTCAAACAGCATGTGTACAGCACCAGACTTCTCAGCCAGTGTCCTGACATTCCATACACCTCTGAATCAATGACAATTTGTTTTCCATATTTGGACAAATAACGGTATAGCAATCCTTCAGAGGAATTTTTCCCTCCTCATTGCTACCTGCAGTGTCTACATCTCTGATCAACTAGGATAAATCCTCTCCCTGTCCTGAACTCCAGTCTAGCCAGTCTGTCTCCCCAAGGAGAAATTTCTAAAGATACAAGACTACTTGGTGATTGTGAGGGGAAAAATAAAAAAACCAGCATAACTCATTTTCTTTCTTCAGGCTTCTAGGCCTGCTAGCTTCACTACTATTGCATTTAGTTAGCCAAGCATGAGACCTCTGCAGCAGAGAGCAAGATCTCAGTGCTATCTGTTGTCTGCAGTCTCCAGAGTGAATGAGTTGAAGGAGATGGTGTCCTAACAGTGGTGCTGTTTGTTCCTTCTTTTCATTTCACCCCATCACTAGCAAGTTTCTCCTGTCTGAGCTGTGGCACACAGTGTCAGGGTTGCTGAATCATTGGCCAGAGGAACACCTGAAAGGTCAAACTCTGCATGCTAGAAATTCTGGCAGGATTGTTACCATTGGAGCTTTCCCCCTGAATCTTGCCACACTCCGGAATAGAGACAAGGTCATGTTCTGCAGTATTATAAAAAGATGATAGCAGCAAAAGGATGCACTCCATTTCCTGA
Organism: Merops nubicus; assembly: GCF_000691845.1. Taxonomy (NCBI): domain Eukaryota; kingdom Metazoa; phylum Chordata; class Aves; order Coraciiformes; family Meropidae; genus Merops; species Merops nubicus. Next base: position 5,347 of record NW_008582938.1, on the reverse strand, counting down.
CTAGAAAGAACAATGCAGTGGCTCTGTGGGTTTTTTTCATATAAGGGCTGCCTATTGGATGTAGGACTTGTGGGGAGGAACGTGCAAATGGTTCCATAAACAGCGTATGTGTTATTTCTTCAGAAGCTGGCCAAGAAATTTATTTTCTTTTTTTTTTTTAATTGATTGGCTGCCATGTGATAGTTGGCATCACTTGTGGTGTGCATGAGGATGCAGAGATTGTCATGCATGTGATGCTGTTGGGCTAGGCATATCACATACACCTTTCACTCCAGACTGTAGGGAAAACCTGGTTAACCTAAATCCCAACATGTGAATAGTCTCGGTGTAACCCTAGCCTGCAGCAGTAAACAGATCTGAAAAGAATTCATTTGGACACCTTCTCCTTTTAGGCTCAAGTCCCAACATAAAAGGACTTGTCATAAAAGTACTCCATCCAAACTTGGACAAAGCTCCACTTGAGATAAGGAATTACATTGAGAAATAGATCTTGCCAAGCAAGACTGTACCTTTCTTGGAATATGCTCAGGCTCTAAAGCCAAAAATCATTCCAGTCATTCCATCTTTTTGCCAGTCTTTCCTCTTCTTTAAAAAATCCTGGTCTTCAGAAATCTGAGAGAACTTGAATCTGAATTATTATTTGGTCCATGAACAACTTCACATTTCCACAGGGTAAGAATATATACTAGGAGGAGGTTAGCTGTAGTACCTGATGTGCTGTGACTTACTGCCCTAGGTACCTTGCTCATTTACCTTTTCGCTTTTCCTCCCAGTTTGTGATGGCATGTGCCAAAATTCTTCATACATGTGTCCAATGGAAAATTCTCCTTTGTTTGCCAGCATATCTAGTACACAAAGGCTATACTAAGGACCCCAAAGAGTTAAGTTTTATTTAATTTGGTTTGTATGCATAAAAAGGGACATCATTTGAAACTTATTTGCTCCCCTACCATGACTGCCCTCAGCTTCTGTTGACTACAACTAGCAAAAATCAGAATTAGTGAAAATCTGGTCCTAAAGCACCATGTGGAGGGAAACTTCATACAGGCTAACGGGTTGAATCATGGATTACTGAACTACAGGTAGCTACGTTCAGTAGTTGGTAATGACAGACATCCTGAGCCAAACATTTTCCTTCATCACTGTGCCTTTTCTGTCACTGCGTGAATCTGTTAAAAGAGTTGGTGTCTGCTGAGGAAGCACTGCCAGAGCAGCAGGGAGTCACAAATAAGCTGTGAATCATTTTGGAGTCGTTTCTTTGGGGAGGGTTTTAATGGCTGATATCCTTGTGTGCCGTAGGGTCGCCTGTGTGAGGGGAATAATGAACGCGTAGGCGAGAGGTGCTCTGAGCTCTAGCATGTTCTTTCCAGTCTCCTCCTCTTCCATTGTGCTTCTTGCAGTACTGTGTTGGAGCTGACTAGCTGGGTGATTTGTGAATCACAGATTCGTTGGCCCCTTTCTACATGGGGTGTTTGAGGATTTAAACTTGGTGCTTTAAAGATAAAGAGCTCTTCTGCAGTCCAGCACACAAGCTGACTTGAGTTTCAGCTGTAGAAAGGGGAAACAGAGAAGAGCACATTCAGGAGTTGGAAATGTGGGGAGAAAGCAGCAGCTAGAAGAGTTTATATGATGAAATCAACAGTCACTAAAGATGAGTACAGTGTTTTATTCCTACTCGTAGGAAGTCCCTCTGACTAGTCACAGAGTTTCTACAGCTATTCAAACTCTTCCAGCTCAAGATCCAGGGATGTTTGTCATCTTTGTATGCACCTCATAGCACATATGGCGTTGTCTGATGGATGTTCTACTCAGTGCTACCTATTAGGAGCTGTACCAGCTCAGAGCAGAAGTCAGCTGAGTCCATGTCCTATCAGTAGTATCAGTCAACAGCAAATACCCGGGAAGGAAAGTCTGCTTCCCGACAACACTTTCTTAGCATCTAGCAGTTTGGCAGATACTGGGGTGTCCTTGGCCCTGGAGAGATTTTACTTCTGTATATTCTTTTGATCAGCATAAACTGTTAACATCCACAGCATCCTCTATCAAGGAGATTCACAACAGAATAATACAGCACAGAAGGAGCTACCTGCTGTGCTAATCAAGCTTGATCCTTTAATGTTTCCAAATTTTCCTCTACAATTAAATTATCTTTTTCTTTTCCCTTCCTCTTTGCAGGCCATTGACAAGTATTGCCGAGTCAGTGGTGGCTTTTCTGGCGTCAAGGATGTCTACTCCTCATCTCCTACGTATGACGATGTACAGCAGAGCTTTTTCCTTGCTGAAACTTTGAAGTAAGTTCTCTTCACTCTTGCATTTTCCCATAAAAGCTAGTGGCTCAACAAATAATCTCTTGTCTTGTCAGGGTAGTTTATAGTTTGGGCTTTCTTTTTGGTCCCAGATCAGCCCATTTTACCAGCAGAAAGTAGAAGCAAAATTTCCCATACAAGAAGCTTATGCTGAGAGAGCTTTAGTTTTTAAGACTTCTATTTGATTTTCAGCATGATGACAGAGGATAGATTACCTCTTTTTAAGAAATTCCCTGTATGAAAGACACTGGGTTTTTTTGATACACTGACTTGATATGTCTTATAAAAGTATTTGTCATGTTCTGATACTGTAAAACCCATTTCTCCTGGGCATGTCAGTGTACGGGAGTAAATGCATCGAACAAAAGGGCTTCGTGCCCTCAGATGATTTTTCAGCACTTCTTCCGCAACATATTTTTCTGGAATGCCTTTTGGTGTATGCAAGACTATCAGGCATATTTTATAATCTCTTACCCACTTAAAAAATCAGCCTTACAGACAGTCAGATAAGCAGGACACCTGTAGTTCCCCCTGCAGAAGCTCGTGCATTCTATTGCATATTGGTTCGAGGTAGAATGTGCAAAGTCATTGGTCTTCTACCATGTTTCTTTTTAATAACAAAAAAATACTATACTAGAATATGCTATAACCTCTAACTTACAGACATAATACATACAGTAGGAAAAACTAGTGTAAAGATAGGAATATGTTATAGGGATTTTATTAAGAGATCCATTTTTAAAACATGACAACTAGCATGTCATGGCTACTCATCTCCTTCATCATTGACACAAACCAGCTATCAAAAGCACTCTTGTCACATGGTTGTGATCACTCTGGGATCTTGCCTATGAAGAACTGTCTTCTACAGTGTGACAATTTTCTTGATACTCAAGTTACATCAGCAAACTTGATAATATAGTTCTGGCACTGAAACCGACCAAGTTTCCTGTCTTGGTTATCTCCTTGAAATCTTGTGAATTACCTACATTTGGAAGAAAAGTGTCCAAGTTGGGTATATTCCCTACTCCTTGTTTTTTTTTCCTCCTGCATAAGACTTTGGAGAGTGTTTTAGATGGTTAAATCCATAGACTGAAGCCACTGCTGGCAGTGTGAATAGAGGCTACAGCCACTATTAGGAGACACAGCAGTTATGTCTCTGCTTACATATCTATACCACTTTCTGACAACATGTGATGGAAGGGATGATTATGTACATTCTTTCAGAAACCTGCAGGCAACAAAGACTCCTTAAGGTTCACTTCCTTGATTCTTTCCCTTTGTGATACAACGAAGAAACAGTTGTAACCGTTTGGCAGTCTGTCATGGCATACAGGCTTTGCAGAATAGACAGGGTTTCTATACAGCAGCAAAATCTACAGTATCAGTGTCCTGGTTCAGGGCAGGACCCACACGGAACAGAACTATGTACTCGCCTCTCCCCCCCTGAGAGAGAGAGACACTTTGGAAAAAAATGAAGTATATTGTTCAACAAGGAACAGAAAACGAAAAAGGGAGGTAAGGAAAACAATATATACAAAGATTAGGGGAAAAATACAAAAAATAAAATATACAAAACCCTCAGAAATGGTTCCAGGGTCCCACGGAGTGAAAGGAGAACTTCCCTCTCCGAGCTCCAAGGCAGGAGTGAAATTAGAAACCACTCCCTGCCTCTTATCAGAGTGTGTGTGGGAAGGGGAGGGAATACAATGGTTCACCCCCCCCCGGGGTCCTCCCAGTTGCTGGAAGGGCACGCCCCCATTCCAAGCCTCAAACCACAACAATCAGCAACATCAAATTTTTAGGTTTCAGCTGGTGAAGATTGATTTTGGGTGTTAGGATCCCAAAATGCAATGGGGAGTAAAAGCAGGTCCTGAAAGTGGCAGTACTTAAGGTACCACAACATGTTTCAGTGACAAGAAGGAGCTCCAAGTTCATCACATGTGAGGGAAGTGTCTGGGTATTCTGTTCTTCTGCTGACTCCTTACCACATTCTTCCACATAGTCACAATACTTTGTTTCCCCATGTTATCATTATAAAAAGAAAGTCAGCCACTGCTATCTCCTCTGTTGTCTTCATTAATTTTATTTCACCTACTCCTTCAAGTTCACTTTCTGGAGACTCAAAGCTGTACTCCCAAAGAGAGGGGCAGCTGTTTCAAACGGGTTCAAGCAGGTCCATTCAGAGAAGCAATACCTCCCCAGGAGCTGATCTTATATGATTGATCTACCTATAAAAGCCAGATCAGAGAATGAAATCTGCTCCTAAGGGACTTCTGTGGTGACAAGGCTGACCTTTGAAGTATTGCCAGAATCCTGTCTGCATCTTAACTAGCTGCAAGGAGATCTGATTCACGGATGCATCACTCAGTAACTGAATGTACTTTTAGTGCAAGCATTGCAAAAGAAGGCAGTTCTAGGAAGGAACTCAGAAATTTTTATTGGCTTTTGGTTTGGATCATTTCCTGCTTGTGGGAAAAAAGTTTTATTGGAGAGCTGGATATTAGGTGTTTGACATTGTTGGAGTTGGCATAGCCAAACCAGAAACTAGTATCACCTTGAGACAAAATAGAGAACATAAGGTCAGGATAGCTCCAATGGCTATGAAAATAAAGAGACAAGGGTTGGGTGTGATGCCATGAGGAAAATGAAAATGTCCCTTAGAAGAGGGGCATAAAATATGTGTTACAGAAAGTCTGCTGTGATCTTTTTTACTATTGATGATTACTTCTGCATCTTCATTCCCCTCAAATTCAAAATTGATACCTTTTCCAAACATCCATTGTTGCTGCTTGGATACTTTGGCTCATCAAAGATACTCTTCAAATTCTACAAGTTTGGCAGTATATGAGGCAAGAAGGTAGCTGTTGAGTGGGAAGGAGCAAGATGTAGAAATACATTGCTTAAGTTATTCAAAGGAAAAGTGTGAATCAAATGAGGAAGGTGACTTTGATGAAACATAGCTGCTGTGGTGAAAAGGAGTTTGGAGAGCTTCAGAGGGAGAAAGCCAAGGTGGGAGTCATAGAATCATAGAATCCTTT
>NW_008582937.1:0-6424 GCF_000691845.1 Merops nubicus | reverse complement strand
TTTCAGGGGTGGGGGGAGGGGAGAGAGAGCGTCAGTTACAGTTCTGGGGGCTGCCCTGACCCCAAACCACGGCAATATTATAATCATAAGAATAATAATTTTGATTTTATTTAGGTAAAATGTAAATTCCTAAGTACTTGCAAACTCAAGCTAAAAGATGTCAGAGCAGCTGGACTGTTCATTAGAAACACAATGGAAAACAACAGCAAAACCTGAACAAACCCAGCAGATTCACTGAAATCACAGAGGCTGTGACACACACCCCTCAATGCACATCTCGATCTCCAAAATGGTTCAAGTGAAGCACACTGAAAGGATGGCAGGATGAAGCCAAGCCTCAAGGCACCCAAAATGAGACCTAAAGTAAAAACAGTCATAGAAAACACAGACTTGAAAGAGTGGAAAAAACAAGCATATAGTCCAGTGTAAGTACAAGCACAACTGCTGTTGAAGTGTCTGTGTCAACAGGAAGAGGAAAGTAAACAAGTGGAAGCAAAAGTCACTGAAAGGAACCAGAACTACTTGGTGCACAAAACTGGCAGGAAAAGACAAACTTAGAAATTGCAGGAAAGGAAACAGTTTTCTGCTCTTCGGTTCTCCTTTGTCCACAGAAACAAGCCCTTGCATAGTAGGGGGGGGAAACAAAAAAATGCAACAAAAGACCAAACACACACAAAAAAATACACCAAGCTTTTTCAAAGAAGTATGTCACTCACTCACTGCCTGTATCTACTCTCCTGTATGTTTTGCCGTGTATTTACCTGCCCCACTGGTATAACAGTGTTTTAGAAGAGCTAAACTTGTATTTGGCCTATACACAAACTGCTGGAAGGATGGAACAAAGCAACCTCATGTGATCGTGGCGCAATGTTACTACTATCCATAGGACTCCCTTCACAAACCTCAACGTTCTGCTCCATTCTTTGTCAATCCTGCATGCCATCACCTGACCCACGTGCTTGAAGCATGCTCTGTTTGCAGAGCATCCGCAATTTTCGGTCTTTTTTAGGCTACATGCAGTCCTCTGAGCTTCACAGCCTTAAGATATTCTAAGGCACTGGGTATGTTGAGATACCAAAGAAGGACTGTACAAAGAAGCTTTTCTACAGTGTTCTTACTGGCTAGCAACAGCCCTGCTCTCCTGGTATATGTAGGTGTATTCATAGATAGGCAGCATAGATAGGTGTATCGAGCCTTCGCAGCAAGATTTGCTGATGCGATCAGTCTGGATGGTCAACCATCATCAAATGTTTAGTTTCGTGATACCACAAGCACTGACATTTAAGATACATTCCAATTGTCTTAAATAGATCTTTTAACCAAAGGAAAGCAGTTGACACGGAGGAGCTTTCAAAGAAGTTCTTAGTGACTGAAACTTTTAAAATATTTAATCTGAGACATATTTCATTTTTAGTCTGAAAGATTCCTTCAATGTCCTGAACAGATGATCAAACCACTCAGTGAGCAAGCTAAGATCACAAGAAGTACTGCAGAGCTTCACCAAAGAGACAGCAGGTAAAGTGAGAGAAGTCTTTGGGATTAAAGACAGGAGGCATAATTTTGTTTACTTGAATTACTGGGAAAATAGAAAACCCCAGGCACCAAAACGAACCGATTCAATCTTCTCCAACTAACAACAGTACATGCTTTTCAGCAGGCATTCACTTGAGAACAAGCAAGTAAAAAATCCTGACAGGGTATTTCTAGCTTTTTTGGCACTGTGGGTAGCCCTAGGTCAAGCTATGCCTTTATCAGGCAACAACCCACACTATCACAGGGAATGACTTTACTCCAGAGCTTAAATGAAAAGTATTCCACAACTGCAGTCCCCACTGAAGAGAATGGCCTCAACATCCCTCCACCCTCATCTACCTCCCCTTGCCTAGGTAACCTGAACGCTCCCATGGTCTGACTGCCAAAAATAACCTCATCACTCTATCTTAGTGACTGAAATACAGCTGGAGGCAGCCTGACAGCATAACTGAAAAGCTGGAAGCTGTCTGCATTTAGCTCACAGACGCATTAACACTGAAGTCTAATTACAGACCACCTAAAAAACATACCTTGTTCACAACTTCACAGCTTAGAGTCAACAGGCACCATTCACTACATGAGCAAGGTCAGAACACGAAGGCCAAGAACAGACTTGACTCACACAGTCTTGTGCTGGCTACTACATGCCACCCCTTCACCAATCAGCAGCTTTCCTGGTTGCCATCAGAGACTGCAGTTGAGTACTATCTTCCAGTGATCTTCAGAGGTGTCCACAGCAAAGACATTTGGCTCTTGTGTACTTCAAGGACCCAAGGGTCAGAAATTAAATCCTTCCCTTTGGCATTGTTCTGAAGTCATGAATTAGCCTATCACCCCTTCCTCAAGTCATGAGATTAGCTTGAAAATAATATTGTCATGTGTTTATTTGCCTCCAGCATTAGGTGTTCACATTCCCATTTTCAAGCTTTCTCTACAACTATTTATTTGCAAGAATGAGAAAGCAACCTAGGATTCTTGTGTGGGTAATGTACATCAAGCTGATGCTTTAAGAAAAACAGCAGCCATCATGAGAGTTGGCAACTCTCAAATCGCTGGTTATGGAGGGAAGAATATTAAGCAGCTATCATCAATCTATCTAGATCCAGGAAGTGAGCCATGAAACGCTGACAAAGGGGAATATCTGGTCTGACAACGATGGTATATTTATCTTTTAAATGAAGACTAATGGAGTTACATTGAAGAGACTCATTTTAACTTTGCAATAGTAAAGTATCTATCTCATCACCATAGGGTGGTAATCTGAGCACCTCAGGGTATGAGAATTTATTCTATCAGCCCTTTTAGGGACCACCATTTTACACAGATAGTTACTCTATTTTCCAAAGACACACGAGCAGCACGAACAGAAGAGAGAGAGTATGGAAACTGAGCCTCTGAAGAGCACTAGTACAGCCTCCCATCACAGCAGCAGGCCAGGTAGTCAGCTCCATTTTCATCCTCAGCTCATTTTCTGCCAAGTAGGGTTAAAACCAGATTATCACAACAGTGTTTGGGTTTGGTTTTTTGTGGGTTTTTGTCATTGGGGTTTTTTTGGTTGGTTTTTGGGTTTTTCTAAGATGGTAGCATCTTCATTTCTTTTGTTTCCCAGCACATTAGGCTTTGAATAGGGAGCATACACTGTGCACATGCACAGACCATCACATGAAAAAAGCACAGCCATACATAGGGTCCATGTACTGGGACAGAAGCCATAACACTGGGGTACAGGTAACACCAAGCTACACTACCAGCCCTGGGGTTGCCCAAGCACAATCATCTAAACCCAGAGTGAGCCAGTTTTCTACAGATCACCACCAAAAAAAGCCCTCAAACAAACAAAAACCCCAAAACCACGAGGAAAGGATGACACAGACACTGAACTGTGATTGAAGTCATATGTTGCAGCTTGAGTTAAAAGAAAAATTGCAAGTACATTTATAATTAAGGAAGACAAAAAAATCTCAGCATTCCTGTGCAGGTACATAGGATCACCTATACCTAAGCTAGCTACAGATCCCTTACTAGGATCTCTATCACCTTTTTGTTGTTTTAAACTAGTCATGGATTCATCATGCCATCCCCATATCTTTCCTATCTGAGGACTGGATCCTACCTACAAGGACTCATACTCCCTTTCTGACAAGCTCATATGGTTTTCTTCCTCACTATCCATGTCCCATATGCTGACAATATGAAGAGTGCAGAAAAGAAAAACCTCAAACAATGCTGAGCACATTCACTGCCATAGGAAAACTCTTTCTTGGACTTGTACAGAAGTATTGAAGTCCTGCTCTACCCACACACCAACTAGTACCTGCTGTGTGGACACACAACAGCTGTTCCCAATGCACATTTTGTCCCACCTGCCCCCTAAACAGCACGCAGCTGCGGTCAGACCTCTACACATCCCAACCTCCTTTTGCTTTAAACGGCAGCAAAACAACTCCTTGCTCTCAATCTAATAAGGGATTCAGACATATAGTAGCTAGTTCACACAAGAGTATGTTCACTGGGAAAGGAGCTGTAGCTGCTGTAGCCTGAGCTACCTCACACTTTAAGAGGTTTGTGCTTGGGCAGCCACAGAAGCCTACCAGCACATCCTCATAGGTGGCAGAGCACTAGTGTTAGCAACCTGACTAGCAAACAGCTGCCCTTCTCTCTCCTTCAGAAGCTCTGAAAAATTTATCTACCATTTTTACTACTGAGGAGAGTAGGGCTTTATCTTAACAGCAGCCAAAAAATACAGCAGCATGAGTTAAACCTGCACTATTAGCTGACCCACCTTAGCTTTGAAGAATGCTCTCTCAGACTGAAATTGCCCAGACCACACAGCCAGCCACACTGAGGCCATAACACTCTGGCCGTCAGTATTTTTGCACTGGGTCAAGCATGCAGCTAGGTAGCACATGGTTCCTCATGCTGGGGTATTTTTCTGTTTGTTGCTCTCTCCAGGGGTGTTCTTGGCAAGGAAGGTGTGAGCGCAACAACCTCACTCACAACTTCTCAGCAAACTGAGTGGCTTTCAGTCTTCAGTAAAATCAAAGCTCTGGCTTCACTTCAGCTATGCATGGAGAGGGGGTGCCTGTAGAAAGGAATTAGAGCTTGAACACAGCAAAACCAGAGCATAGCAAAACCTTCAAATCCTGAAATCGCATGACTGAGCTTTCTTAACTACACAGCAAGCACGCTGCTGTACCAAAGAACTCATTCCCATCAGAAGGCAGGCTCGTTAGTAATATAAGAGCAATAAAAAAAACACCACACTATCAAAAAATATCTGAATTGAAATTAAGTAGCTGATACTGGAAAACTGTGCTGAGGTTTTAAGGGCAAGCAAATGATAAGCTGCAAGGAAGAGATGCAGTAGCAAGGAAGCTGCTTACCTTGATAACAAAACCCTTTTTGTTGTCCTATGTACAGAAAGAGCCACCAGTAACTTAGGCAAATGTGTACTGTGTTAGTCTGATGTAAAGTGGGGTTCAAAAGAAAATCCTTAAATCTTTCCAGAACAAATTATTTCTTTCAACCTGTAAAGCAGGAGAAGCAGCAGCTGCCACAGCACTGATGTAGTCTGCTTTTCAGAGGCCATGGAGAACTCATTTCTGAAAGTTAGTTGTTACCCCTAAAAATCCTGACCATTAAAATTATTCTTGCTCTGGTAAAAAGCATTCTGGGCCACAGCAGAGTCAGAAACAGATAATGGCAACTGCTGCAGAATTTGTTACAGAAATTCTATTCTCTGAGAGAGAGTGTTCATACTCTAATGGTGGCCATATGATTCTGTTTGATTCAAGCCAAAAGAAAAATATCCACTTTTTCACCTTATCTCCTGTGTCCTAGAGAGAGTAGTGCATTAGCCAAACACCACGGACACAAGGAATAAGAAGAGTTTAGAGGGATTAGATGCAATGAAGCAAACCAGTATTCTCCAGTTTCCGCTTCTTTCTCACAAATATAAGAATCAGGCCCGCACCTAACAAATGATTTGTAATAACCCAGGTACCTCAAAATGTCATTTGGCATAATGGGGTTGAAAATGTTTATGGAGACATGTCTGTAAGTGATTTGATGGAAACACAACTCCCTTTCTTTCTGAAAAACCAGTGACTGGGGAGGAGTGGGGAGAACAACTTTACAAAGCCATCTTGCTAAAAGACTGTATTTTACTATTTAATCCTCATTTATACACATGACTTCATTGTGGAAAGGTCACCAGACAAAGAAGTTCAGTGAACTGAGTCTGAAGGGACGGATTGTGTGGTAGTTCTCGGCCTTGCTCCCACTGAAGCGTTCACCTAGGCAGTGCAAACATCTCCTGCCTCCGCGAGGGACGAGCCGGGTGCTCGCACCGGCCGGCATGGGAATTTTGGCAGATGAGTGGGAATAAACTGAAACTGTCACAGCAGAAAAACAAATCAACAAACAAACAAAGATACCAGGGTGTGAGCTTCAGTTCACTTTCTACCTCTACACTCACTCAGCCTCTGGGTAACACAGTCAGCAGCTCGCACCAAAAGCACACCAGGCAGCCAAGCCCTCACCTTCTTGTTTGGGATGAGAGGAAACAGCCTCAAGTTGTGCCAGGAGAGGTTTAGATTGGATGTTAGGACGGATTTCTTCACTGAGAGCGACGTTAGGCACTGGAACAGGCTGCCCAGGGAGGCGGTGGAGCCACCAACCCTGGAGGGGTTCAAAAAGGGAATGGATGTAGCACTTGTGGCTACGGTCTAGCAGTTCGGGAAACGCTGGGATGAGGCTCGGACGCGGTGATCCTGGAAGGCCTTCCAGCCACGGAGACTCTACGGTTCTCTTCTGATTCCCCCCACGGACACCAGCGGGGGCCGCTGTGCCGCCCCGGGGCGCCCGGAGGGGCGAGAGGCGGGGGGCCCCG
>NW_008582936.1:0-1486 GCF_000691845.1 Merops nubicus | reverse complement strand
TGCCCGGCGGTCCTTCGGGGACAGGAAGGGCTGCATTGTCAGATGGCCTTCCAGGATTTCCTCCGGCAGCCCTCGGAGCAGGATGCGGCCGTGTTTCGGCTTCCAGGGGAACCTGCAGGCTGTAGGGATGCTGGGGTGGCCTGGGCACCTCTCCAGGGCAAGCTAGGGTGCTTGTGCCAAGCCCAAGGGGACTCTGAAAAGCGTGGGCTGGCAAAGAGGTTGGATCCCCATCAACCCTGGCCTGATCCAGCACAGCCAATGCACTCGTTCATCACCCTGGCCCAAGAGTCTCGTGTGAAAGAGGCAACAAGGTCCCCAGTGTGGGCAGTTTAGCTCCTGTCTGCTCCTCAAGGTGATCCTGGAGCATCCTTGGCAGCCTCCAGGACCAGCGTGCCAGCGAGAGCTTGGCCAGACGTGGAGCAGGAGGAGCACGGAGCCCCCAGGGTAGGTCCCAAACCTCAGGCACCACGATGCAGCTTGTGAGGATGCGAGGAGCAACCAGGGCTGCCAGGGGAGCGGGGACATCACCCCAGGCCAAGCCTTGGTGCAAACACAGGGACCACCCCCTCACCCTCCCTGCCCACCACTGCTGGCATCTGCTTCCCTTCCCCTCCTCGCTGCACTCGGATCATCTCTGATCTTCCTTTCAACGTGGAAAGCAGGAGACCAAAATCATCTACCCGTGGGGATGCAGCAGCTGGAGCCATCTGCTCCAGCAGCACCACGTCACCCCAGAGTGGAGGCATCAACCGAAACCCCTCCGGGGGGTGCAAGATCCTCCCCTGCCACGTGTGACGTTGGCACTGCCACCCGTCCTGGCTGCACCAACGGCTGAAATGGCTTCGTGCAACTCGCCTCGAGGAGCTCTGCACCTCAGCTGGAGCAAGGAGGAGGAGGAGGAGGATTTGGCAGCCAGGAGCAGGAGGATTAGCAGAGATTTGTTGGATCTCGAGGAGAGAAGTGCCAAGTTTTATTTGCTGGAGCAGAAGTCCTGCGGCAGGGGAAGCTGAGGGATGCTGCGGGTCCCTATCAGCTCGCTGCAGCACCCAGGGCTGGGGGCATTCTGCACGGGGAGGGGGGTGCCACGGAGGCAGATTGTGGCTTGGATGGTTTGGAATGGGTACTGCAGGCTCCCTGCTGGCACGGCCGGGGCTGTCGGGGTGTCCCTGTGCCCTCAGTCCTGGGGGATGGAGCAAAGGGGATGCGCAGGAGGTGAAAAGCAGCTGGGGTTGGAGGTGTGCTGGCGCTGAAGCCCCTCGGGAGCACAGCCCTTTGCTGGTGGGGAGCAGGGGAGGGGGTGAACTCGTCCCCCCGCCCCCCCGAGCCTGCAACATCTTGTGTAACAAGGAGCGAGCATCAAAGGGAAATGCCTGAGCGAAGCAATAACCCACGCTAACAACAGAAAAAAAAACCCTCTCCCCTTTCATTTCCCTCCCTCCCCTCTTGACCTTGAAGAATGCTGGAAGGTGTCATGTCATCAGCATTT
>NW_008582935.1:984-2056 GCF_000691845.1 Merops nubicus | reverse complement strand
ATTGCACGGCCGAGATAAGGACCCTGCTCTGATTAAATGCATCAAGCCACTTTTAAAAGAATCTTTCAGGCAAAATTTATGACTTCAGAAACGTACAATGAATTGCTGGCTGCAAAAATAAAATCACAAGGGCCGCTGGGGGGAGGACGCGTCGCCCGCTGAACCCCAACGTGTGTCTAACGTGCAATTTACATTCAGGGCTCCTTCCTCCCCGCCAACACTGAATAATGAAGTGCATGTTGATGGGTTCATGCCTGCACCAAACTGATAAAAACATACACAAAGGCAAATCACCCGGACGTTTGTGTGCGCCGCAGTCGGGGACAATGCCGCATTGTCCCCAAAAACCACCACAGTGTGGCATTTATGGAAGGCCGACCCGATGGGAATCGAGTCGCTGTACGGCTGAGCGGCACGGATTAATTTGCACGGCGTTCTCAGGGCCCGGCTGACGCTTCCCGTGCTCGGTAGGAAGCAGCATCCCACATCCCATCCTACCCCATCCCTTCCCTTCCCTTCCCTCCCCCCGCGGCTTTCTGAGGGCTGGGAACGGGGTCCGGGTACGTGGGAAAGCCAAGGGCCCATCCAAGCGCGGGGCCTCATTAGCAAACACAATTAACTCCCGAGATGACGGGGCCGGGCTGCAGCTGAAGTAGGTCACCCGGCTCTGCCGCCGCCCCGCGCGGGATGCGAGGGATGGGATGGGACGGGACAGGACGGGACGTGCTCCACAGCCCTGACCCATGGGGACGGGCAGGGTGGCACGGGGTGCCTGTGAGGGCAGTGGGAGCCCCCACGCGTGGCACCGGCTCTCCCGGCACCGTGCTTCCCACCGGGACACGTCCTGGAGCAGGAACATCGCTGCTCCCCGAGCTAAGGGAGCCCCAGAACACTGACCTGGCTGGCAGAGCAGCCCCAGTGCCTGGCTCTGGCTCTGCCCATGCAGCTCGGGCATGCCCGGGAGGTGAGGGCAGCTCCAGCAGCCCACGGTGCCCGACGCCGAGCACACCGGCAGCTCTGGCTGATGAGACCCTACGGGGGCTCGGTGCCTGGGCAGGGCCGGCCGAGGCCG
>NW_008582935.1:0-962 GCF_000691845.1 Merops nubicus | reverse complement strand
TCTCCCCAGCCTCCTGCCCCAGCCCGTGCTGTGCAGCAGGAGCGGGTGCTCTGGACGCTGCCCGCACAGTGGGGCCAGCCCTGGCAAAGGCTCCGAGGTGCTGCCCCTGTGGAGGGTCTCTTGCTGCTGCACCCCCACCCCGCTGCCCGCAAACCCCTGTCCCTCTCCTGCCAGCTTTGGGCCAGAAATCCCTTTCAAGCCTTTTAAACAGTTTTCCCGTCAAAAGATCAGCTGTGAGCAACTCACTACCACAGGGATCATGAATGTTTCCTTCTCCTCTCTGCAAGGTGGGTGATTTACTTAGAACAAAAGGCTGGGGAAGAAAACCCACCAGCCCCAGCAGCACTCGGGGAGCCAGGGCAGGGAGGATTACACTCGGCTCCCAGGGGCCAGAGAGGAATTGCACGTGCTGATAAAGCAACTCAAAAGCACAAACACTGAGACCAAGGCAGCAGGGAACAGACCTGAACTAAATGATGGAGAGCAGAAGGAGCCAGCGTGGCAGACAGGACACGGCAACCCGGGGTGTGCCAGGGCCCATGGGCAGGGAGAATCCACAGAACAGAATCATAGAATCACAGAATTGTTGTGGTTGGAAGAGAACTCTAAGATCATCAAGTCCAACCATCCCCCCAGCACTGCCAGGTCCCCACTGCCCCGTGTCCCTCACACCACATCTCCACGGCTTGGAAACCCCTCCAGGGGTGGGGACTCCACCACTGCCCTGGGCAGCCTGGCACAGCCCTGGGCAACCCTCCAGGAGAAGAAATTGTTCCTCAGGGACAACTGAAACCTCCCCTGGGGCAATGTGAGGCTGTTGCCTCTTGTCCTGTGTTGGTGGAAACACCAGGACAGCCACAGACGGAGGAGGGCAGAGCTCTGAGGAGCTGCCTCCTACATGACGGGTGCCCATGCGGTGCCCCCATCGCGGGTGCTCCTGCTCAGCTGGCACGGGCCCCAGC
>NW_008582934.1:0-2580 GCF_000691845.1 Merops nubicus | reverse complement strand
CCCAGAGGTCCCTCCCACCCCCAGCACACAGCTGCCCACACCCTGGCAGGGCCCAGTTTCTGTTTCCAAGATTTGAAGTATTTTCTCCTGCTCCCCTCTGAAATCCCTTTTATCTCATGGTGCTGAGCATGGGCTGTGCTCCCTGGCTTCAGTGGCAGAATGATGCCACCTCTGTGGGACACTTCCCACTGGATCCCTCATGTCCTGGCAGTGTCCTCTCCAAGGGGTATCTGCCCAGGCTCAGCACACACACACACACAGAATTATTGAGTGACCTTGCCTGGGTTCATTTCTCCCTCTGTGCTATTGATGGCTGAGAGTTTTTACCCTGTAGCTCTTGGGATTATACTTTTTATTTTGCTGTGCTGCAGATTTTGGCAGAACCTGTCTGGTTTCTGTAGCCCCCAAGCCCTCTGGGGGGTCCCTGAAGCTGCAGCTGGGCCACCTCACCTTGCAGCCAGCACTTGGTGGTGGTTTGTGGGTCAGTGGAGGGAGCTGACAGCTCATCTTGGTGCTCTCAGCAGCTCTTGGTGTTCTTTCTAGAGGAATATTGGGCTTTTTGGGATAAGTGCAGGAAGTGTGCTGATGTGGTTCTGTGTAAGAAGCAGAGGAGCACGTAGGGAATTGTGCAGTTTGTAACTGGGGAACCTCTACAGCCCAAAATGAACATCTCTGTGCAGGCAGAGGAGGGGGAGATAACAGTGGAAAGGTTTGAACAGGAACATTGATCCCCACAGATCTGTCAGAGGGTCGTGTCTTTGCCCCAGGGGAGGTTTCAGTTGCCCCTGAGGAACCATTTCTTGCCCTGGAGGGTTGCCCAGGGCTGTGCCAGGCTGCCCAGGGCAGTGGTGGAGTCCCCACCCCTGGAGGGGTTCCCAAGCCGTGGAGATGTGGGGGGAGGGACACGGCTCAGGGGGGGACCTGGCTGTGGACTTGATGCCCTTAAAGGTCTTTTCTAACCCAAACAGCTCCACAATTCTGGCAAAAATTGGAGAAATCCCCATTTTGTATCCACAGGGTGTTAGGAGAAGCATCTAAACCAGCTTTGTTCGAGTCCAGTCTCAAATCCACCCATTCCCCAGAGCTCTCTGTCCCCTTCTGAGCTCACCACTTGCCTTTCTCTTCCCACCACCCTTGCTAGTGGACGTACCAGGCCATGGTCCACGAGCTGCTGGGGATCAACAACAACAGGATTGACCTGTCTCGTGTGCCAGGGATCAGCAAAGATCTCCGGGAGGTCGTGCTGTCTGCTGAGAACGACGAGTTCTATGCCAATGTAGGTGCCTCTGGGACCTTGCATGAATTTGGGGACCAGGTGCCACTCTGGGGTTTGCCACGAGGAGGGGAATGTCTGAGCTGGAAGGTTGGGGTGGGGACAATCAGTGTGTGGTGTGGTGGGACATGTTGATTTTGGAGTTTTCCTTCAAGCCTGGAGGCATCTCTGCTCAAGGTGGGTCTCACCTGCAGTGACACTTCTGGGCCCAGCACAGAGAAGTGTCCCCTTGTTCTGGTTGTCTCATGACACGTGTGAGAGCAGCTTTTTCTCAGCCCTCTGGCCTCCTTCCTTGCAGAACATGTACCTGAACTTTGCAGAGATTGGCAGTAACATCAAGAACCTCATGGAGGATTTCCAGAGGAGGAAACCTAAGGAGCAGCAGAAGCTGGAGTCCATAGCAGACATGAAGGTACAGATGATCTACAGGAACAGATCCCTGCTCTCTGCACAGGCCACACGGCCAGTTCCAGCAGCTCTCAGCTCTGTGGAGAGCTCCTTTTGTGGGGCAGGAGCAGCTGGGGGTGCTGAGCCTGGAGCAAAGGAGGCTCAGGGGAGACCTTCTGGCTCTGACACCTCCTGACAGGAGCTTGGAGTGAGGTGGTTTTGATCTCTTCTACCAGGGAATGAACAACAGGACAAGAGGAACTGGCCTCAGGTTGCCCCAGGGGAGGTTTCAGTTGCCCCTGAGGAACAATTCCTTGCCCTGGAGGGTTGCCCAGGGCTGTGCCAGGCTGCCCAGGGCAGTGGTGGAGTCCCCACCCCTGGCGGGGTTCCCAAGCCGTGGAGATGTGGGGGGAGGGACACGGGGCAGTGCTGGGGCCATGGTTGGAGTCAATGAGCTTAAGTCTCTTCCAGACAAAACAATCCAGTGATTCTCTTCCATGACTCCATGGGCCATTCTGCACCTCTGCAGTGTGGTCTCCAAGCTTTTGGCTGCTCCCTAAGCTGCCACCCAGAACTTGCTGGAACCCCAGAGCCCTTCAGCTGCCTTGGGGAGCTCTGGTTTGAGGGCTTGGCTCACCCTGATGTTGTTGGGTGGACTTTATGTCTGAGCTGGGTCACTTGGCAGCAGCTCTGAGCACAGGCCCACTGCTGGGGATTTCAAGAATCCTGGTGATGACTTTGGAGACAGTTTGTGTCTCCTTTTTTTAGAGTAAATCAATAGCACATCCCTACAGAACATCTTCTAACGGGAGAATTCCTGGGGGCTCCTGAGATTTTGGTGCCTGACCATCCACAAGCCCACACTGGTGTGGTTTATTTTGATGCCTCATCCTTGGAACCATCCCAGGGGAGGGCTCTGA
>NW_008582933.1:7891-8157 GCF_000691845.1 Merops nubicus | reverse complement strand
ATATATATATGTTTATATATATATATATAAAACAACATTCTGCTTAAAAACCGCAATGTGGCTCTCAAAAGCAGTCAGGATCTCCCAGTCTTGACATAAGGAAGAGCAAGAGCAGACAGTAACAACTACAGGAGAGAAAGTCTCCAACTGCATGCCCAGAGGAGAGCAGCTGATGATGGAAATGAAATCACACAGTGGTACATGACATGAGTACATCATGCAAGATATGCCTTTTGGATAATCCATGAAAGACCACTCCAGAAAGC
>NW_008582933.1:0-7860 GCF_000691845.1 Merops nubicus | reverse complement strand
GGAAAGAGTCCGTGGGAAATGTGCAGAGCAAAGGGCAGTACTGTGTGAGTTTTGCTCCTGGTTCACCCTTTCCACATTCACAGCTCAGGTATAAACAAAATATGTTGAATCATTTGCTCTCGTAACCAATGACTGAAGTAGAGCAATAAACATATTCTGAAAAAAAAAAAAAAGCACAGAAAACTTGCAGAAAAGCCCACCCCAAAATAGATTTAAACTGGAAATTCTTGTGCAAATTCAAAGTTCACAGCAAGATCCATGCAAATCTCACCAATTCCAAGTCACACAACTTAACCGCATTAAAAAAAAACAAACCAGTCTGTTAATAATCAAAACCAAAGCCTATGCTAAAAGCAGCATACAATATTTGCACAACTCCCAGCCCATTAAAGGCAGTCCAAATCATACAGGCTGACATATAATCAAGTACCTGGAACACACAATAGCTTTTTCATGCCTAAATGTGGGTCTACACAGTTATATGTAGCATTTGGATATGCTTGTGTTTGAGAAGCAAATGCACAGAATAAGGCAGGGTGAAAAGGGAATCAGGAAGAGAGGCATTAAGGATGTTCTACAGCGGGTAAACGGAATAGTAAGTTAATAACGTACAGATGACCTTTAGTAAGGAAATTGCTACTGAGCCACAATAATTTTTCCTCAAATAAACTTTGGCTCTGGTTAAAGAGCTCTGTTTCTGTTTAATCCAAACCTTTGGGAAGAGGAAGCATATCCTGATTTCAATTCCATCTCACAGAGTGTTCACCATTTATTCTTCGAGGTTTGTATAGAGTATTCCAGAATGGGCAGCTCTAACATACACCCTCATTCCCAGTCCATTTCTGCCAGGATCTTCATGAACTGCAAGGCTCATCTGCAAGAGCTCCTCACAAAATAACAAGCAGCTACCAGGCACTCAGTCACTACAACTAGACTCACTTCAGTAAGAATTTTCCTTCCTAAGTTGCCACTGTAAAAAATTTAGAAAGTGAGAAGAATCAACAATCTCCCAGGAAGAAGGACTTAAACTTGCAGCTTTAACATCCCCTCCTGAATTTCCAGGACAATGAGGTGTCTCAGAGCTGCCAAAGGGAAAACCTACGGACAAAATACAAAGAATGGATTATTAAGCACAGGTGTTCATATGGTTGCTACTAGGCCAATGAAGACCATAAAACCAGTTTCCCCCTGAAGATTGGGTGGGGAGGTATGGAAGGAGCAAATTGTGTTCTTCATTACACCAATGTCCTGGGCATTGAAGAGGTGTCAAGAGAACAAGATCTCAGCGGAAAACCTAGATCTGTTTTTAAAACATTTTCAGGCTGCAAGCAGGAAACACAATAAATAGATTTGTTCCTCGATTGAATGTGCACGTCTAAATGCAGAATATGGTGGTGTCAAAACCATCTTCCATTGTAGAGGTTTCCACTAAATCCAAAAGCCCCCTTTTCAATAATGAAAGGGTGAAAAAATAAGGACATGGGGTCAATTAGCATACATAGAGTACTTAAACCCATACTGATTAAACACCATACTCTGAGACCAATTCCAAACTTTTTCTCTGCTCACATGTCTAACTCCACACATTGTTTCCTACCTCCAAAAATGCATAGGCACATTCAAGAGTTTAAGATCAACACAGTGAAAACAGAAATCATCTTCAGCTTTGGAATTCCAAGTCAGCAGAGGCTGCATCAGATCATTTCCACCTTAAACCTGCACACACAGAAAGTCTGGTCCTCCTCTTGTCAACAAACAAAATACAGTTTCTGTCTCCTGCCTTTTACTCTTCTCTCCTCTTCATCTTCTAGACTCTTATTCCTCTACACACCGATTTTTCTCCCCCCCTTTCCTTTCAATCACATCCCCTTGGCTCCTTTCTCCTCTCTGTATCTCCTCTGCCCTCTTTGCCCTCCTCACTTGACTCATTACTGGGTTCCCTCGCCATTTTCCAACAAAATCACCCTGGAAGCTTAAAGTATCACCATCTTCCCTGGCACCACCCTTGGTCCATCTCAGCTCAGGAAGGGGAGGCAACAGCCTTTTCAAGCAAGCAAAGTCTGACCTCCAGCTTCCACATCAACATGTGTTATCAGGCATCCTTAGAGATCACAGGATTTGCAACAGTGCCAGAGGAGACCATAACTTCAGTGATCCTAAGGGATGGCAGCATCTGTGCTTCCTTCTCAAAGAAAAGCTACTTCTCCTGTGTGTCCTCTTCTTTGGCTTGTGCTGTCCCTCTCAGGCATCACCTCTGCACCTTCTGCCTTCTCTCAGCACCGGAGCAGACCTGGGAGACCCTAACTGTGCCAGACCTGAAGCTGGAGAGAAAGACGGATACATGACTAAGGCTGGGGCCCTAGGGACCCTACCCAGGGTTGATAACATGAGTAGATGAAGCATAAACAGCAACACGATTGAAGAACCGGGTTGGGTTTTTTTCCAGAGTGCCTTGTCTTCTGTTTATGTCCATTCCAGTAAGTTCATTGCAGAGGCTTCAGAGAGAGCAGCACTGGGGGGAAAATAATACAGCCTGAAGAAAGCATTTTATGAGTCCAAAGGTCTCCATGTTCTCTGCCTGTGGCAAAGTCCAGCTCATCTGCAAAATCACCAAACATCTAAGTTTTGAGATCAAAAGAAGAATAGCGCTTTAATGCTTACAATGCCACTTTAGCCAGACAGAAAGATCCAGCAGTCAAAACGTACACCATGGGACAATCACCCCACACCCCCAAACACACAAGATGTCCCTCCTGTTCCTCAGCACACCAGAGAGACTTTGAAGCATCCCCTCACAACAAGCCTAGCTACTCGTTCCCACGTATGTAATTGTTCCTGCAGCGATCTTTCTATGGCAAGTACTGCAACCTCATCACTGTGTTCTCCTGTGTGCAGTGCTTCCCTCTTTAGCATTGATTCTGTTTCCATTTGCCATTAATTGCAGGTGAATCCATTTCTGGGCATATATCAGACTCTTAAATATGCTGCTCCATATTTAAAAACCACTCTAACACATCTTGAACACCTCTATTTTTATTGCTTCAGTATTAATTACCATCCTATTCTACTCGAATTCAAAGAGTATATAGACAAGACTGCAACTTAAACATGAGACAATTTATCTCATGCAGCAGCAAGACACGGACCTTCCAGACCTGACCCAGCAGGTACTCACAGGAGCAGATAAAACTAACTGAGTGTCTCAGTGCCTAGGCACCACCCTCTGAGCATCATAGGATGCACTAAATAGTCATCTCCTGTGCCACAGCTTCTGGACACACTGAAGCCAGTCCATCAAATGATCTGCTCTCACAGAAGACAGCCCAGCCAACAGAGAGGTCTCTAAAAGACAGAAGACCTCTGCTCCCTTCCTGGTTTTACTAATGCCTCCACAGGGTCACTTCTGTGCTCCAGACTACCCAACAAGAGGGAGTAAAACAGGGAAGACTTTGCTTACTTTCCTTGTAATAGATTTGCAAATACACTAATCAAAGCCCCATATAAAACCTGGGGCTGCTGATGGCTTACTTTAATGGTTCAAAAGGAAATCTTGAAGAGTACTAAGATGACACAGGAGATCAGGTCTTCCTAAATGAAACTTTAAATTAATTTCCCCTTTAGAGCATGTACAAAGTATGCCTTTCATTTATCTATATAGATAACCGCCTTCATGCTAGGATAAGAAAATATTTCAAAACAACCTAATCAGCATTTCAGCTATGCTAAAGTGCTCCAAACGGCTGGTCTATTTGAAGATGAAAAGTGTCTTCAGAAAAGGGTGCACAACTAAACCAATTATCAGCTTGCTATGCTAGCTTATAAAATAACTTCTGTCTTACCCATCAGAAAAGTATTTTACAAAGACTAACCTTACTATCTGAGCTAACAGGGCTGCCCTTTTTCACCTCGTCATTGAGTGGCATACGTTCCAACCCTCAGCAGGAGATTCTTCCTTTCTGTGTGGCATCCTCTGAATCTTCTATTGCCATTTTCTATCAATACTCTCATCAAAACTAAGCAGCCCTACTCCTGAGTTAAAGCTAGGAAATTGTGCATCTAAACTTACAGCCAGGCTGGAGTTTGAGCAGGAAAAGGTCCCAGGATTTCAACTTCATCTTCATTTGTTTGACAACAGCTACAGTCGAAACACTTCTGACAACAATTTCTACAAGTCCACCGGCACAGCAAGAGATCCGAGATTCTAGCGAGTAGACCCTGAAGCCATTAGAAACCAAAGTACAAGATTACAACCCATCAATAGCTATTGAGAAATAACATTCAACTGTATTTATGTTTGTGTTTCTCCAACAGAACATCAAGAACTATATTTATTCCATCTATATCACCAGACAAGTGCTATGCAGTTATCAGCCCAACTTCACTGGTGCCATAACAAGACAGGAAAATAAGCATTCACCACAGGTGTTTTCTTTCTAGTAGTGATGTATTATTATGTAGGCTGGCAAGAGGGTGATTTACAAAACACCAAGGCATAGCAATATGCTAGAGTGGAAACATGCTTATTCTTCCACGCACATCAACAAACTAATAGGTCGGCAAATGTACAACAGAAGGAATTAAAAACAGAAGGTAAGGGAAAGCTCTGATTTAATCCAGCAAGGGTCTATTTAATTAACACAGCAATATGAACACATTTCATCCCTGTAGATGCATCAGTACGGAGTATCTGTATGATCCATATGCATATGGCATTACAGTCTGACAAACCTGACACTAAAATGGATCAGCAAAAGCACACTATCCATATGCCTCCTCTCTGCTATGATGACTAATTTAATGAAAAACCTTTAATGATTTTTTTTAAAAAGAACTTACGTGACCCAGAAAAGTATTTAGTTTCTTAGGTTTCCATGGTGGCACTGGCAGCATCACCTGTAACAGTGCTCCCTTGCTGTTACAGCCACAGGGTGTCGGTGCCCTGCTGGAGGGGCAACAGGCTGCTGCCCCCATGTCCATGCCATCCCTACAGCCCTCCCTCCACTGGAAAGCTCTGCTTGCTTCAAGAGGAGCAGAAACCCAAATCTTAGCTCGTTTCCCAACCATGGGAAGCTCCAACTTCTGTTGTTTGTAAGAAGGCTCATTAAGCAGCACGAGGGAACTGCTAACAAAGGGCATCTCGCCGTAGTGACGGTGGGGGGACGACACACGCAGCTGCAAGGGCACAGCATGTGCACATCCAGGGCTGAACTGCTTTACAATTGTATGTGACCTTGAAATGTTCCAAAGAAGCTGAAGAAACAAAGCAGGTGATATTTTCTCCATAGATTCCCCCCTAAATACTTGAGACATTTGTAGTATTCACAATCATGCAGATACAAGGGCACTATCACACCAACAAAGGGGTTTCCTCTGAGGGACACACATATGCAGAGAAGGCTCCACAGGAACATTTCTTTTTGCTCCAGTAAAACACACGGTCTTCTCCATAAACAAAAACTGAACATTAGGGGGAAAATAATTACCAGCCCAAAATATGGTGCGTTACTTATATCTAGGACATCAGTAAAGAGTCAGAAAATACGAGACAATCCCCTCAGGACGGAGCGAGGAGACAGAGCAGAGAGTGAATCATCAGATTAACTCACCTCATTTATTGGTTCCAACTGTCCTTTTAGACATCGAGGATGAAGCAAAGGGGAACAAAATGAAAAAGACAAAAACAGGTTAGCAATGCTCAAATAACTTTAAATTTTCTGCCATGACATGCTCTGGCCTGGGACGAGCTTGAATTTCTGGCAAGACAGTACCCTGTAGGTGTTTGAGGAAGGAAAGGTCTTCTGAGCAGGCATCAGCTTCTGCTGTTTCCAGCCCTTCCCCACTAAGTTCCCTCTGCCCCTCCTTCCCCACCAAGCTCCCTCTGCCCCTCCTTCCCCTGGAACAAAATTCCCAAACCCATCGTGAAGCACGAAAGTCATGCTCATTGCCCCCTGTTAATACATTATCACATGCAACCACTTATTTTGTTTTCTTTAATAACCTGTCTCTAATTGCAGCACCTACTTGCTGCTGACAGCAAACCATATCCAAGTTTTCTAGTTAGATGCCACAGTGGAAAAAAAGGCTTTCCTCCACATTCAGCCTATACAAACAGTTTCAGTGCCAACTCATTAAAAGCCTCTCCATTACACACCTATCACTTGGGGCAGCTGGGCATCTTCAGTCTCATCCTCAGATATGACTTGAAGTATATAAAAAATAGAAGTTAAATGCTTAAAACTTAAGTCATGCACTCCAGTTCAAAAATCTGTACTGCAGCTGCTTCCCCCAAATCATGGGGAAAATATACAGCAAGGGAAGAAATCGTCCCAACCCAGTGGGTTATTCACAAAGCCACGCTTGGAGTATTACATTTGACTGACTCCATTCATGGAGACTTGCAGCATTTCAGATACCTGCCAAAATGTCTTTCCTATCACTTTCCCATGATAATGTCTAAGAGCTTCCTAATTGTCCTGGCTGTCTTTCTATAGGGGGAATTCCATAAGGGGGGGGGAAAGAAACCACAACACACCAAATTCAAACAAACAAACATAAAAAAAAAACGCATACAAAAAGCCCCAGTCCTCCCTACTCTGCCCCATGCAGAAATTTGTTTCTAGCTTTATACTCATGACAGGGACAAAAGTAGGCTTTTATCAAGAAGCTGGGATGCAGAAGTTGCATTTAGTTCCAGGAATTCTCCCACGGACCACATTTCAGCACAAGCCTCCCTTTATAAACTTTTAAGAAAGCAGTGCTTGATTAAAAGGCTATCACACCTTAGAAGCACAAATTAAGAGACTAGAAATGCTGCAGTGCAAGGTGGCAAGACAACGATTACCAGATACCCATGGACCAGATATTTAAGAAAACTCTAAATGGTTTAGAGGGATCTATCATTCCTTATTAATGCAAAGTTGCAGCCAAAGCTACAGTGGTTTAGCAAAGCTGCAACAGGAATGTTTGAGTTGCTCTAAGGTGAAGCAGCTGGATCCATGCCACAGGAAGGAAGGCTGCAGCATGTGCTGTGTGAACCAAGCGGCACTTCCCAAGGGCCCGGAGGGACGCCCCGAAGGTTGGTGTCAAACATCCCTCCTGGGCACGACCGGCCAGCCGCGGTGTGAAATCCCCTCCCCGTGCCACCAGCCCCGAGAGCGCCCGGTGCTCCCACAGGCACCACAGTAAAGCGAATCCACGACCACCCACAAATCTCCACCAGGAAATGGGAGGACAGAAAGAAAAACTAAACAGTATAGTGCAGAAGAGGTAAACAAGCAACTAGTGTCATACAGGGTTTAATTGCACGGACCCACGAAAAGAAAGCAAACACGGCTGTCTGTGTTCATCCACCTCGCTCATACCCAGCAGGAGGGTGAGGCCTGGGGAAGGGCAGAGGTTTCGGGAAGGATGCAGTACCTAGCGGGCAGTAAGGGATCTCAGGGAGCAAAGCTGCTGCACTCAGCACCTCTAGAAGGGATCAGCCCCGGAGTCAGGGTGGCACCGTCATGACCTGCCATGTCATTCCCAAGCTGACAGAGCAGAGAACAACCCAGCCGAGAGCCTCCAGCCGCGAGCCCAGCGTCGAGTGAGCCCCCACCGAGGGGCAACCGCGGCTGTGCCAGACACAGTCCCTCGCCCAGCGCCGGGTGACAGGCGGGCCTGCAGCTCCCTCCACTTCCCACCAGCCTGCCTGGGCTCATGGAGGGGGTCACCTGCTCCGACTAGCACAGCCCTGATCACAACCAGGTCAAGAGACCAGCTACAGCAGCCCACCATGGTGGGGTCCCCACTGGTGACAGACCATCTGTGCCCCTGCAGTTATACCCCCACGGAAGGCTCACAAGCCCCATCACAGTAGTG
>NW_008582932.1:10018-20596 GCF_000691845.1 Merops nubicus | reverse complement strand
CAGCACAAGAAGGATGTAGACATAGTGCAGCGAATCCAGAGGAGGGCCACCAAAATGATCAAGGGATTGGAGCATCTCTTGTAGGAAGACAGGCTGAGGGAGCTGGGGCTGTTCAGCCTGGAGAAGAGAAGGCTCTGGGGGTCCTTATAGTGACCTTCCAGTACCTGAAGGGGCCCACATGACGGTGAGGGAAGGTCTGTTCAAAAGGGTTTGTAACGATAGGACAAGGAGCAATGGATTTAAACTAGGAAAGGACAGATTTAGACTCAATATTAGAAAAAAAATCTTTAATATAAGAGTAATAGATCATTGGAATGGACTGCCCAGAGAGGTAGTGGAGGCCCCAACCCTGGAGTCATTCAAGGTCAAGCTTGATAGGGCCCTGGGTGACCTGACCTAGGTAGAGATGTCCCTGCATTTGTAGGGAGGTTGGACCAGATGACCCCTAGAGGTCCCTTCCAGCCTAAAACATTCTATGATTCTATAAGCTGGGCTGTAATGAGCACCAGTAGTTTCACTTCCACTTGTGATGGGAGCAGGGACTTGAACACAGACCTCTGTGGAGGGGCAACAGTGGATACCATAACTTGGGGAGGAGAAGGAGGCATAAATAAAAGCATGCATATAACCCCCCCAGCCCAACCTACCATTAATCACAGGCGTGAAAACTGCCATGCCTTCAAATTTTGGGTCAGTTACTGTTTTGTCCAAGATGAGCCCACCAATGCTGTTAAAAAAGGACAAGCAATGAGGGTGAGTCAATCTCTTTTCCCAGGGCAATTCCTACACTGTGAAAACAACACACTGAGATGAATGACTGCATCTTCCCCATGGCCAGGGCTGGACTATTCACCATTTACTCCTTTTACAGCTCAGTTTTCACCAACAGATAGCCTTACAGTTTTTGTTAATGGCATAATAAGGTCAGGAAGATCTTCTTGCCCACCCTTGAGCAAAGCTGATGGTAGCCAGGGAAACTGTATCATCCTCCCCATAAGTTTTACTACACTTCTATACTGGTCTTAGCAGTTTTTTAAAATTCTCTCCCAGATCTCAGCTGGGTTTGAAAGCTGTAGCATAGGGGGAATGAACTACTTGGCTCTATATTCACCAGTCTTCTGTCTTTATTGCTGTATAAAAATGAGGTTGAAATCTGACTACCAGTCATGGTCACCATCTCTCTTTTCCAGTTCCTGGCTTGCACCCACATGGAGCATGGATGTGCAAGTGAGATTTAAAGTGATGACTTCCTTTTTCCAGACATTTGGGGGCTCCTTATCTGCCACCTCACTCTTGTTGGAGGGCCCTCCACCAATGGCTGAGAAGCACTGGACAAACACCCTTCTGCTGCCCCTTCCAGTTTCACTTTTGATGGCTTTCTAAATGAGCACGAGGTCTCTCTGCAGCACGGAGACACGTGTGGGCTCAGGAGCAGCTCCTCAGTTTACCTGCTGATGCTCATTGCAACAATGACTGGATGCCATCCAGATTTCAGGACTTCAGCAAGGGAAGGACTTTGCTTGGCGATAGCAACCCAGAGAGGGATCATGACAATGAAGACAGCACAGATCAGAGGAGAAAGGTATTTCATATCTGGCAAGGAAGAGAAAACTTGAATTAAATGCCCATGGCTTCACAAGTTGCCACAATCATTTTGCACAAAGTCTGGAAGAAAGGCAGTGGGGTTCTTGCTCTCAGTTATGTTAGCATAAAAATCTTATGAACCACGATATTCCCCACACAGCCACCTCACTCCAGCCCTGAAATCCATAATCAATCCCTGAAACTCACTGCTAGAGGATACTGTTTGAACGTCAGCAGGATTCAAAGCAAGTTATATTTAAAGATGAGCAAGTCTCCAATTCCATCTCCAACTAAGCAAGACAAAAAGTTACTAAATTTCTGGCTTCAGGGTACAAATGAAACAGCAAGGCAAAGGGGAAACTCCTGTGTGCAAGCTGTATCCCAGACAGACCCTCACGCCTGCACCTAAACCAAGAGCTAATAGCTACTTTTGGTGGCAAGCTAGCAAAATTGCTGAGCAGCTGGTCTGCTCTGTAGGAACAAATGCTCTCTTGCACATATAAGCCAGTTAAGATCCAGGGTTTCTTTTGTGCTATCTTACATGTGTTTCCATTAAGTGCTTTCTTCCATTTGGTAAGGGCATAACCTTGAAGTGACCTTTAGAAGCAAAAGAATTAAAAACTAAGTAGATGTGCAGCACTAAAAGAAAATAAACATGACTCAGAAGCATGAGAAACACCTTCAAGCAATGGGGATGATGCCAACCCTTTTGATATAAAAATGCTTCTTCAACAAAGCTCTCCATCTGGTCTCTGAGTTGGGGCCAAAGGCAGTGGGCTGAAAGGCAGACTGTGCAGGTGACCTGGGAGATGAAGCAGGCTCAAAGTGTGCATTTTTCAAAGTGAGCTTGGGGATACCTGGATGAGGTAGCACTGATGTGATGGTATCTTCCACGATTCTTGCACAGAGGTGCACTCTTTACGTGTGGCTTTAGTGGCACTGAAATGCAGCCACTTCTGGGGTGTAAACAGCTGCTGTTTTTTTACCATTTAGAGTCATTCAGGACAGACGGGTTGTATGACAGACTTTGATGCTGTACAGGATCCCCTTGTTGTTTTGGGCAATTAATTCCTTCTTAAGTAATTCAGACAGAGCACTGGAGTCTATCAAACCTTATCAAAGCCCACAGAAAAACTCCTGGTAGGATGAACAACTAAGGTCTCCACATTCCAGTTCTACCACATTCTCTCACACACAGCCCACAAGGCAGCTGAAACCCTTTGGCACAGTTCGTGTCACGCAGGACTGGGAAGGACCAGGACTGGTTTTTAAAAATTTGAAAATCTTCATTGGCAAAAGGGTATTCTGCAGAAGGAGGCAGTGCTGCGTCAGGTGGCACACGGCACTCCAAACTTTACTGACTTGGTGGAATTTCTGAAGGATACATTTTGGTAGGACCTAGAAGTTGTCACAACATTGACCTGTCCCTTACTACATATTGAGGAGGGAAATGGATTTATACAACCACCATCAACAGTGCTTCCTCCTACCAGCTTCACCTCATGCTCCCAATGACCAAACGTCTGCATGCTCTTTTCCATCTCAAGAGGCTCTTAAAATTACTCTGAAAACACCACAAATGCTCTCTGGTCACAACCATAGATGTTATCATGTTGTTCTGCCGTGTGCTCTCTGGGAGATAATATCAGAGGTGTGGTGACTGAAAGACAAACTAGCTCTACAGAGGCAGGTGTGATGGCGTCATGGAAAAAGCCTATGAGAGAAAGGCACCTCTGAAGCTCGAGGAGGACTGGACAGGAGCCTCTCCCTGCAGAGTGCTGCTCTGCTCCCTCGCTTGCTGGCATATGGAACGTGTTAGCACAAACTGAGAACAGCTGCCTTGCTGCTTCTGCTCATGCTCTGAAGCAACATTTTGGGTTTCAAACAGTATGGAATGTGCTGGGTCTTTTTATTTTTGTGTTTCTGTTCCCGGTTAGGCTCATGGAAAACAGTCTAGCACCTTAAAAGCAACAGTCAGGCATATATCACCCAGCTGCAACATGTTTTGAGCTTTCCAGTGTCAACAGGTGCCCAAATCTTTGTCAACCAGCAGCTTAGCTAACCCCACAGCTACAACCCCTCCTCAGAGTCCTGTGAGCATAAACCAATGCAGCACTGCCTCTCTCCCTCCAATCTGATAATATCTTGTTTATCCAGACTCTCCACATGAGAAGTTACAAGAATATTTGACAAATCCCAAACCGCTGAAACTGCTTTGTGAGGAGGGACCTGCTGTTATCCATGCACAGAAAGTACTTGTGCTTGGCTAGCAACAGGTGCAGGAACAGAGTCATTGTCACATATGTCAACCTTCTGCTCCAAACGCTGCTATACACACTGGTCATTTCTTTGACAAATCCCAGTTGTGTTTCTTCAGCTCTGCCTTCCAGTTTGCTGCTAAAAGAGAGCCTAGAAAAAGCCTCTTTGGTTATTTTTCTACCTCAGTGGCATGACAGTCTCCACTATGAAACACCTCAGAAACGAGTAAGCACCCTGCAATAATTTCACAAGGATTCATCCCTCCCTCACTGAGCTACAAAGCCCTGCTAACGGCTGTACCTATGTATTTGAAGAGTGTGCTGCTGATTCCTGCCAGCAGGGAAAGGGTTATCAAGTCTCCAAGGCTTGCTGCAATGGGTGTGGCGACATTGTCTGGATTGATCCCGACTTTCCTTGCTCCGATGATCACGCCAATCATCACCAGACCTAGAGAAGACACAGAACAGGCATCAGAGAATGAATCCTGCTGCATTTCACCCCAGAGCCTCTGTTCTGGTTCCCAGAGGGACGTGGGGTCTGGAAAAAGCAAGAAGAAGATTGCCTGTAGCAGTACCATGCAGCTGGAGATTGGACATCCCCAGGAATTTGTCCTTTTGCTTTTTCGCCAACCTGAAGGGCATGACTCTGCCCTTATGAACTGCACCAAAGGCCCAGAGGCACACAAGCAAATTCCAGGGATCAAAGGAGATACCAGCAGGCAGCCCAAATGTAGAAGCTCCCCTCCTGAGCAGCCTAATCTTTGCTGCCTTGAAGCAGGACCAGGCACAGAGCACACTCATAGATAAGCACACAGCAGGCATGCAGCAGCCTCCTGGTGCCATCCTCTGCTCTGGATTCCACAGCACAAGGATATTTTCCATATTAGACCAGAATATCTCTGAGTTTGAACCACCAAGGAGAAACAAGCTTCCTTGAATTAGGCTTGAATTAGCCTTTTGGCCCAGCCATCAGACTGACCCCTCATGTCTCAGTCTCTGGGGCTCCTTTAATTTGCACTGGGTGGACATTGATGCTGTAAGCAGCTCCAGAATCATGGGGTTATGGAGATGGCCCACATCACCTCTCCTTCCCTGTCCTCTGAGCTGCGCCTGGAAAACTCAGCTGCTTTTCAGCACTGTTGGAGAGGATGGAAGTTTTGCTTCCCCAGGTAAGTCATGTGCAAAGTCCAAAGCCTGATGACCATGTGTGAATCCCTCAGCCATCAGATGTCTCACAGGCCTGCAGAAGAGCCACCTGGAATAAACTCTCCCCAGCCAGCCTCCACTGCTGCGGGACTAGCAAGGGCAGCCTTGAGACAAGACACATGACACCTCTTCAAAGTCCTTCCGTGATACACCAAAGGAAGCCTGAGAAACAGTGGTTCCCTCCAGATCACCACCTCTCTGTGCCTTTTTGCAAAGGGACACCAAAGCTGGGCGTGCACAGGAGCATAGGCTCTCCCTTAAGAAATGCCACATGTGCACCTTTCCTGACACAACATCCCTTACAACGAAAAACACCCTCACACAACATGGCCTTCTGCACAGAAGCCCTCCCAGGCACCCACGCTCCCCTCCCCACAGCACAGCTTGTCCTGCCTCCCTCCCTCCCTGCTCATAAAAATAGCAGCTTCCCATCGTGCACACCCACACACAGCCCATCTGTGACCATGTACAGGGGAGAAACTAAAGCTAGCTGAGAGCCTCTGATGGTCCCGCAGCAAAGCCTCTCTCTGTGTCACACCAAGCAGGGAGATGGAAGGGAAGAGTTTAATGAAAGCTGGGGTGCTGTTTTTCTCTTTTAACAACTGCCTCATCCCATGTTTTTCATCAAAGGCATCTACAGTCACCCTTTGACTCCAGCTCCAGGATATGCACTTGCTCTAACTTGTCCCTTCCATTTAAGAAGCCTGCTGTACTCAGGGCTGCCAGCTCCCTCTATTCGGGGTGTCATGCTGCCCTCGTATGGCTGACCGACAAACTGACATCTCCAGGAGCTCCCCGAAGGGCACGGAGCAGCTCCTCCCCACCGCCCTCGCAGGGGGAATAGCCAGGGGAGTGGGCTGTCTGGCTCAGAGCTCACAGCAGGCAGGGCTGGCCACAATTCTCCACAGGGTATTCACTGGGTGACCCACGTCCCTCTGCAGCATGGTCTGGAGTTGTCTGCTAACAGACTCAGTACCCTGCTTTGTAGATGGCATCACTTCGTTCTTCCTCAAGAAAGGGACAGTGTAGATGGCTAACGTGTCACCCAAGACATGGAGACAGCGTGTGCATGTGTGTGTACACCCACGTGTAGCATGTGGCATTGCTCCCACAAGGTGAATCTTCACCTGTCAGGTCAAGTTGGACAGTCTGATTGTTGCCGTGGCTGCTGAGAGCCCAGAGAACAACACATCCTGGGAGAAAGGAAGCAAAGGCAGGATGCAGAGGGGGTGAAAGCAGCAGCCACAGAACTAATGCTCCCCACATCCCTCCTCCCTGTGCCAGACCATAGGGATGTCAGCTGGGCATCCCTGACAGAAGAGACAAGTTTTTTTGCACCTGAGTGTGGCATGTTGGATCTGAGGAGCCAAAGGGACTCACCGAGAGAAAGTGCAGCGACGAAGGCTGTGGTCACACTGCTGGCACACAGCACAGCAGCCTGGCTCAGCTCCACAGAGCCCTTGGAGATGGCTCCCAGGATCACGGCAGCAACAGCAGCCAGCAGTCCCACCACGGTGGCCTGGACCTGGGGGTCAAAAGACAGCTGGTGAGCAATCATCCATATCTGCTCCCAGGCAATCCTGGCTACACACAACCACAGCATTTCCACACAGCTAAGTCTGCCAGAGATGCTGATTGCTTATGTACTTAAGCAACAACCCTGTAAGGCTCCACTACATTAAAACAAATTTACTGACAAAGTTTGGAGAAAAACTCTGGAGGCCTGCAAAGGGCAGATAACATTTCAGCGAAGGACACCAAGTCCATCAGCAAAGGAATAGCCCTGGTCAACACAAAAATGGGCTCTCCCTCACCACAGCACTCCTAGCAAGCTGAAAGCTGTGGAAGGAGATAAGGGAAAGCACAGACACATGTTGCAAGCCCTGTGGCCTTGCCATGTGCAATCTCTAGGCTGGTTGCTGGATTTAACAAGCAGCGAGAGCTACAAGTGTCACATTTACCCATCTCTCCCCTCCTGCCCAAGGCTGATTCCCAAACACTGCCAGTAAATGACAGGCTTTATCTAGGGGAGGTTGTGAAACAGGGACTGTGCTGCAGCTCCCCCTGCAAAAGGAGGTTTTTGCATTATTTCTGTTTCTCTGCAAAGTAAATGAGTGTCTGGATGTGTGTTGCAGCTAAACAACAAGGTCTGGGGCCACACAAAGCTTTACTGGAGGTCAAGTTCTGGGCTCTGCCTGGCTCTGTTGAGAATACCTGCCCCAAAACAACAGCTTGGGATTTAGCACTGCTGGGAAGAGATGCTGTTGGGCTGCAGCATGGCAAGAGAAATGGGCCTTCTTCCTCTTCTTCTTCCAGCTGAGGGGACTCACCTGGATAAGGGCTAAATTGCAGGTTGCCATTTTCCATTGCTTCTGGGCATCATCCATCTGTCCAGTGTTAGCCTAGGAGCCAAGAGAGACACCCTGAAAACCCATTCCTGTGGTACAGGTGGCTGCTGGAGGCAGTCTCACCTGGTACCTGTGGGAAAGAGGCTGCTAAAGCCCAGGAGAGACAAGTGCAGGTCAGCATCTCCCAACCTTCCCTGCACGTCCTTCTCAACACATCTCCATCATGCTCCAGCCCACGGGTATCAGAGGCACACATGGAGGTGCAGAAGCATTGCAGGGCTTTCAGCTAAAGGGGGGGGCACATCCACCACATTGTGCACAGACCAAAAGCTCAAGAAACTAAACCATTTTTCCTCTTTCCTTCCCCCTAAATTGCTCTGTTAAGCTCCAATTTCTCCTGAGACATGCAATACAAACAGCCCCAAGTAAACAAAACTGCTTAGGAAGATAAGAGAAATCAAATCCAGAGCAGCAAAAGCTACTGCAGATACCAAAATGGCTCGCTCTGCTCCCCCCAAGGTCAGATTGCTGGGAAGCCCTGGGTCTCTCAAGGACCAATACCCACAGAAAAACAATCCAGTACTGAAGCTGACAGCTGGGGAGCCCTGGCTTTGTCTCCTTCATGTGTCACAGGGCCCCAAATATCAGCAACTGGCCACCCAGGGATTAATTCACCTTCAAAGCACAGATGGAAATTCTCTGTTCCAGTTACAAAACGAGGGCAAACACATTATTTTAACACTCACACCCCACTAGTTTCTGCTTAGCAGAAAAGGGCATGTCTCATACACACAGAGTGGTTATATAAAAGCAGGGTCTCCTGATGTCTACAGCTAATCCTCCTCCCCCTCTCCCCCCTTGTTAACACTTACAGCAGTAGAGAGCCTGGATGCCAGCGTCATCTCAAGATTACCCTTCAGGCCAACCAAGGCAGGAACCAGGATAAAAACTTCCGTAATGGTCCGAAACACATCCCAGTGCTGGAAGAAAGCAAAGGCAACGACCTCAGCTTGTGGTGCTGACCAGCCAAGGCTGCTGCTGGGCTCTGTTGTGCATATGGGGGGCAGATGGTGCTCCAGGCTAGCTGCATTTTGGGGTGAAGGAAGCAACTTTTAGCTTGCAATATTCTTTCTGATCTCATGCACAGCAAAGCACTATCCGAACAGGGAAGGAACTGTCTTCCTGAGGGCAGAAGATGATTTTGGAAAGCTGCAAATTAAAATGTGCCTTTAGCATTAGCCAAGAGTAACATAAAAATAATTAGGGTCCACAAGCCAAATGAAGTACAGCATACTCTCCATCCCTTGGACTGACACCAGATACAGGAGCACCTATAGCTACCCAGACTCATAAGAATAAACACAAAGATCTGGGAATGATCTAACAACAAAAAAAAAGTCTCTGTCTGTCTGTCTTTTCTTACCAAACTTCTAACTAAGCATCTAAGACTGGTGGTGGTGGGAAGGAGACTTTTTGTATCTCTTCTCCCCAGGCAGTTCTTAAATCTTCCTGTTACCAAGCATGCTCCCAGCAGAGCTGGAAAAAGGATTTTGAATTAAGATATCCCAGAAACCCGACTGCTGGGCCAGTATCTTGATTATCATTGCTCCTCCAAAGCTCAACTGCACATTGCTGTTGAATCAGTTGCAACACTAGAAATGATCTGAAACCTTAAGAAACTTTGTTGATCAACAGGTCGTCTCTAATTTATCTACCATATAGTGCCTTGGAACATAATTCATTCATCCCCTGTGCATGCAAGGACATTGGCAAAGTCCCCCTGTAGACAGTGAGGTTCACACCAGGATGAAATCACAGAATGGAGCAGCTGAAGTAAAACCACCTAGCCTAACATCTAAGAGTAGAATACAAGAAAAAAAAGAGCAGTGGCAATGAGGCAGACCAAAGGTCCATCTAAGCTAACCTTAACTTCACCGGTAGGCAAATTCAGATGTATAAAACAAGAATGTACAAGTATGACAAGTAGATAGGATAATTCTGTGTATTTTCCAGCTTGCAACTATCTGCCACAGGGTACTGAGCTGGTGGTGGTATTTTCTGCACACTCACCAGCGTTTAAAGGATTTCTCTTTCAGGTACTCATCCAATCTCTCCCCTCCAGCCCATGTGCCATCCTCTGGCAAACATTTCTATAGTTTAGCTACATGTCATGTGAAAGATGAACTTGTTCATTAATACTAACTTGTCACTGGCTAGTGTCATCACAGTCCTGAATTCTCGTGCTAGAGGGCAAGATAGAAAACAGATTCCTGCCCACCTTCTTCACACCCACTGCCACCCTATAAACCTGAAAATCCAGGAGGCTGGACAGGCCTGGTAAATATTGACACGCTGAGCTGCCAGCCTGTTAGGAAATATATACAGGGTGTAACAGCTCGGTGTTTTGCTCTGGCTGTGCCATGGGAAGCTGGTGGTGTGGCTGTCTGCTGGGAAGACCTCACAGCTCCCTTCTGAGTCAGGGTGAATGGCAGTGGGGCTGAGCCAGCCCTGAGCACACAGTGCAAGACACACCTCAGAGGTGCAGATAACAGGCAGAACATTATTATCAATACACAAAGGCACAATCCCTGGCAGTGCTGACCTGGAGTTAGTCATGTTTTAAAATGTTAGAGCTAAGTACTGTTGAGTAGACAATCTACAACATAATAGTCACCTTATTTGACATGCCAGGATTTTGTTTGAATTTGTTAACATGGAACTTAAACACCTGCTAGGGGCAGACATCTCTTTTAAAGATTCAAATCTCCCTCTCCCTTTCTCGTTAATTAAGAATAAAGATCCAAACAATTATCTCACACCTTCAAAAGAAAGAGGAGAAAAAAGAGACTTCATAGTCCCAATGTAGAAAGCCCCAATCAGTTAAAATACATGGGTGTGCAGAGATTCATATTTAAGACCTTGCATATTTTGGATATAAAAAGCAACAGAAAAAAAACTTTGTCTTTTCTGTGCATGTCACTTCTAGGAAATAGGACTTTTTTATATCAATGTAAGCTCCAGTCCTTCTGTTCATGATGAATTTTGCAGGTCTCAGGCCCTCATGACAGAAGTTTGAGCATATGAGGTATGATTTTATTGTGGATGACTCTAAACTGTGGGGAAGGGAAGGGAAGGGAAGGGAAGGGAAGGGCAGGGGAAGGCAAGCACACGGACGCTGACCA
>NW_008582932.1:0-9942 GCF_000691845.1 Merops nubicus | reverse complement strand
GGGAAGGGAAGGGAAGGGAAGGGAAGGGAAGAGGAAGCCATCCAGAGGAACCTTGACAGGCTTGAGACATAAGCCCATGCCAACCTCATGAAGTTCAACAAGGCCAAGTGGAAGGTCCCGAACCTGGCCTGGGGCAATCCCAAGCATAAATGCAGGCTGGGCAGAATATGGATTAAGAGGAGTCATGAAGAGAAAGCCCTGGGGGTGCTGGCTGATGAAAAGTTCCACAGGAACCAACAATTTGCAAGTGCAGCCCAGAAAGCCAATTGTATCCTGGGCTGCATCAAAAGAAGCATGGCAAGGTTGAGGGAGGTGGTTCTCCCCCTCTGCCCCGCTCTGGTGATGCCCCACCTGGAGTACTGCATCCAGCTCTGGAGCCCCCAGCACAGTCACTATGAATCTGTCTTTAGGCTCTTGGTCAGTCACTGAAGAGACTCATTAGTGACTCACCAAGAGCCTAAGGACAGATTCCTGATGATGTCTACTACAGTAGCTAGGACTTCTGTTAGAGACTGCAGAAATACAGGTGATCATTGTGCCATCACCTTGCAGGACTGTCAGGTGGAGGAGCAGGTGAATGTGGCAGGTTAGAGTTGTGCAGGCAAGGAGCTGCCTGAATGAAGACAGATGGATTAAGTCTAGGAAGCATCTCTGTCCTTCAAGATGAAAACTGGCCTAGAAGGAACAGAACCATTCCCTGCAGCATTGCAAACCCACACAGGGACGCTGAGCCAGAGGCTTTCTCACTTCACCTCCCCTTACTGGAGTTACAGCTCTAAAGCTCAGTTCTGAAGAAACCTGGAGACCCCCTGATCCACTGCAGCTGGTCCCCACGCCAGGTAGATCAGCTATGGGGTCCCACAGAGGAAGAGAGGCTGTAATGTACTGAGACAGTCTCCCCAGCTGCACTCTACCTCACTGTCCTCACAGTCCCAGCTATGTCCAGTTACCTCTCCAGGGCACCCATCCACCCATGGCAGCAGCTAAGAAACCTCAGAAGTTTTCCACAGCCCTGAACAAGTCAACAGAAAGATCAAAAGATCCTGGACTATAAAAAGCAAGCTAATTGAAAATCCTTTCCAATGCTCATCATCTCATGGGCTTTTATCAACAAGGGACAGAGATATCTTATGTCTGTGACTTTTATTTGGACTGTGTCCCACTACAGTGGTGAGGGAGGGCAGAATGAAAGGGAAGCTTTCCTCCTGAATTCTCTGGCTTGAAATCTGTTCAGCTTCAATCTGACTCTTCATCTTACTGTAAAAGAGTGGGCCAAACACTGGCAGGGCCTTGCAAGGTCTCCAGCAATGCCAGCCAGCCTGGAACCCAGATTGACCAGCTGGCCAAGGGTCACTGGAGTAGCACCAGGAATGTCCAACAAGAAAAGACCCATGCCAGGCTACTGGCCCTGCACAGAGACTGCACAACCAAGAAGAGAAAAGGGCATCTTTTCACTACAGTATGAGACCAAGGTTTGAGCCTTGGAGTCAACTGGGCTAGACAAATCTCTTGCTGATTTCTGTTTTTTTTAACAGTAACATGAACAATTTTTGGTTTCATCCCAGGACATATCAGAAACTGCTAAAATCCTGGAAAAGTTTGATAGGATACAAACAAGCAACTTCCACTTTGTTCTCCTCTTTACAACATCATCAGCCCTGCAAATGAGAGAGCCCGCTGGGCTCCCAGCACAGAACCACAGCATTTCTAGGTATTTTGTATGCACCAAAACAAGGGCAGCACCATTAAACTCACATGTATGCTTTAGATACCATACTTGAGCTCGTCCACCTATCTCCCTGTCAAAGGCAGACACACAGTTTCCTAAGAATAGTTTGCATTGACTACAAATATGGCAAAGCATTCCTCAGCCAGACCATCCCCTGAAAAATGGGCAAATCACAGACTCCTGGACTAGAAAAACCTGTAGTTTCAGCAGTGTGAACCCTTGTGGTTATCAATATGAGTCTTATGGCACCTGGGCTCAGGCAAACAAAGTCTCAGGTTTTAGTTGGACAGGACAGCGAGTTTCTAGCTCTCACACTTGCAGGAAGAAAAGCTGAAAAAAAGCAGCTCAGAGACAAAAAGACACAGAGGAATAATCTAAACCTTGAAAGGCCAAGAGCTCTTGATTTTCCCAGCCACTGGTTTTGTTTTTAAAGATGGGGTTGTTGATACCCTGGCAGCTTACCTCACAAAGGTCTCTGCTATGTCACTTGTGGTTCTCAATGCACTGGCTCCCTTCTCTGGGAGCTGAATCCACTGACCAATGGCTTCTATTTCAACACAGTTGGAAACACCTTCACCAAAAAAATACACTTCCCATTACTGTGCTTCATGCATGACCCCACTTCTAACTCTAGTGAACAAATACAGAAAGTAGACAGTGCTCTGGTATTTAAAGGACACACACAAGGTAGGTAGCTAGCTAGCTACACATGGCTTGTGGTCTCCATTGGTTCGGGGACAGTTCCATTTTTGATCAGAGCCCAATTCTTGGCAAGTACATTGGATGTCTTTTAGACAAGGGCTTACTCACATGCCAGGGTACGGACTGGGCACATACTATGTCTTTATCCTTCTCTGAGAAAACTGCTAACTATTAACATAACATCTTGGGTCCTTTGAGAACTTCTGTAATGCTGCAAGACAGGTCTGTGCCTAAGCACAGCACAAGGTGGAGACAACAAACACAGCATAGCAACAGCATGTGCCACTCCAGTTAACCCTTCTTTGATATTCCTCATATTCCCTTCAATTCAGCTCCTCTGCTTTCTTTGTTTCTTCCAATGCAAGAAAAAACAACAAGGTATTGTCTTTCCAAACACTCAAGTATCCATATTTAGCTCCTGCTGTGGTACTAATGCCAGCGAATCCAATGTACTCCAGTGAGCTCAGAGTGCAGGATATATCCTTGGGAAACTCTGCCAGCCTTTTGATTTGTAAATCCACCAGAATTAGATGCCCAAACCAGATCAATTTTTGCATTTCTATTTGTGTCACTGGTACAAAGGAAAGATAGATGGGATAGATTCTGGTCATGGTCAAACCGGTGTAAATTCAGCAGCGCTCCTTGCGAGTCAATGGAAGTTGTTCCAAATTTACACCCACCTCAGAATCTGGCCAAGAAGCACTCAGTCTGTAGGCAACGCTAATCTTTTTATGCTGGCATGCCTCTCATCTAAATGCCTCCTAGATCAGAGAGTACTTTAGGTTGTTTGCAAAGAACTGAAAGCATAAACTTGCCTCTAAGTGAGACAGGTAGTTAATCAAAACCCTGACCTAGATCTCCTTATCAGCAGCTTTTGAAGGAAAGAACTAATATCACGCACTAGGGGAACATGATGTGGTGTGATCCCAGTTGCTTCACAGCAGTCACCACCAAAGGGTTTAAGCAGAGAGGGCGAAGGGAGCTCCCAGCTGAACGCACTGAGGGCAGCGCCAGGCAGCCCCTCTACGAGCCACTATCCCACTTCACAAGGAGCCCCTGGCCTGATCTAAAGAATATGGATAGTGTCCCTCTAGCACAGGAAAAGCCTACAGCCATCCTGCTAACTGGCTGCTAGGACCACGCACGTTAAAAACAAAACTGCACAAATACTCAAGGTCAGTGAATCAGCCCACCCTCGCTCTACAAAGTTGTCTAATCACAGGTACCTACTTGAACAACATCCATCAAGAGGCCGGCAGCTACCATGCCCAAGCCAGCCAGAAGGAACGGCACAAAAATCTGGGAGGCAATGGATAGTGAAGTCTCTGGCAGAAATCCACTGGCTGACCTGGTCAACTTGCAGGTGAAACCTCTCAGCTTCTTGCCATGGAAGCACAGTTCCAATTGTAACTGGGTGACCACCATGGTCAAACGTCGTTACCCCATGCTCAGCAGGGCAAACGAGAGGAGATCAGGACATCACACAGAACCTCCTGGTAGCTCTCTCTGAAGTCAAAAGCAATGTTTTTCCTCAAACTACAGCAGTGATGGCAAATTGCTTTAGCTTCCTCTCCTCTTAGGAGCACGTCCAGAGGGTTGCAGCAAGGGTATCCTCCAAAATCGATTCAGCTGGGTTGAGCCCAGGTGGCAGCAGACTTGACCGACACTATTTCTCCAGTTTATATCCAGGAGGGAATTAAAAAAGAGAAAAGAAGGTTGCGGAGATGTCTGTGGACGAATAGAAACGAGCCCACACCCCATTCAGCTCCCACCACCTCAGTAAAAACCAGTAAGACCTGCTCAGGCGACAGCACTGAAGGAGTGACAGGTCATGTAAGAATCCCTCAGCGTGCTCACACGCACTAGTGTCCTTTCTCCTCAGGTTACATTTCTTGTCAGGCTGCGGCTCGCCTTTGATACGCTGGTTTAATGTGTAAGCCTGCTGGGAACCAGCCCCAGTTCCCTCACTCCCACCGTAAGCAACGTTGAACTTTTCTCGCTGTCCCAGGGCCGAGGAGGTAGAGAGTTAACAACCAGGATCCGTTTTGCTCTCCTTCAAGGTGAAGAAAGGTCAAAGAAAACATGAGTCCACATTTCTCATGGCTGACGATATTCCACAGGTCTCATCCCCAGGCAAGTGACACAGCTAAGCCAGCTGGTGAGAGAAGATCTGCCCCTTCTAGACCCCAGCCCCTCTTGTCCTCTCCATGGTCTCCAGGGGATGTAATGATCCGTCTGTGCCAGCTATACCTCTGAATGACTGGCTTTCAGGGGAAAAAAAAAAAACCAGAGAACCAGCCAATAAGCTTCAAAAGCGAACACCCTTATCTGCTGTCATCACTTCAACTTTCTGCTAGTTTGCAAAGGCTAAGATAAGAGTCATAGGCAGAGCTTATTTAAGGTAGCTCTGTAATCTGACGACACCGCAGGCGAGGGAGAGAAAGGGTGAACATTTCCCCAGCAAGCTGTGAGCTGGTTTTCCTTCCTGTCCTGAAGTGAAACACGCTGCTTCTGCATCCTCCCAGGAAGATACTGTTTGAGAGAGGGAGTCTCACCTCAGAGTCTCCATGGTCAAACCCCTGACACAGGAGCTGCATCATGGCCACATACAGCCAGAAAAATTTGCATCCTGCTCACTAAAGACTTCAGCTCTAAGTCATGCACGTGGGGAAGGGAGTCAGGGTATTCTGTTGGGACTCCTTTCTAACAGTTAATTCAGGCAAACTAATTGGATCAGAGGGTCAAAAAGCTTTAAAAGGACAATTTAGGATGGAAGGATATAGGATTGGTGTAGTACATTTGCGACTGAGCATTTTCACTATTCAACCACAGGTTCAAATCCAGCCATGCCCCAGTGAAGGCAAACAAGGGAAAAGAAGTTTTCAGTGGTAGGCACAAATGATAGAGGTTTTCTCAGTCCAGTTCAAATTCAATGGTTCAACTGAATTGCCTTAGTTACACTTTTTGTACTAATCCACCCCTTCCCTGACAATCTCTGCAGAGAGACGTAAAGATTAATGGCTTGTAGGCTCTGTCCTTGTGACAGGGTCCCCAGCTTGGAGCTAAATGCATTGGCAGGGTAGGACAGAATGAGACATGGTTTTGCCTTGTACATAAACAGGGAACTGAGTAAGCTCTAAGTCACTTGGACAGCGTGCCTCTCTTGGTCTAAATTCACACAAACCAAAGCACAAGGCCTAATGGCACAGCAGATCTCTCCACAAGCATGGCAGGGTGGAAAACAACCCCCAGCTACAGGTGGGAGATTCTGTCCTTTGCTGCTTTCCAGGCTGGTATTTTGGTACAGCTCCCAAAGACACCTCCACACTCAGCTGGCTTGGTGTGTACATGTGTCTCTTCCACCCAACAATGGTCTGGTTAGCTGAAAGCTAACAGGAGAGTACATTGCAGATAATCTAACTGGAAAAAAAAAACCACCCACAATAGCTGGAAGAGGGAGGTTAATAACCACACATGACCCAACCTCTTTTGTACCAGCCAAGAACTAAGAAGCATGATGGCC
Organism: Merops nubicus; assembly: GCF_000691845.1. Lineage (NCBI taxonomy): Eukaryota > Metazoa > Chordata > Aves > Coraciiformes > Meropidae > Merops > Merops nubicus. Next base: position 3,988 of record NW_008582932.1, on the reverse strand, counting down.
CAGTTCTGGTTAGAAACTCACAGAGGCTTCAAGGAAACAAAGGGCAATTTCTGGACAACTAGCACAGGTTTTCCAAGGTCTGATAATACGCACACCTAGTCCTATGTGCCACTGTATCTGCCAACTGGATTGCTGCCAGGCAGAAACATTAATGTAAAGCAAATATTAATAAGCCTGAATGACTCAAATGCCATTAAAAAACCCAGGAGCAACACATCCTGTACTGAAGCTTCAGCCTGGCAGGGTTTACGAGCTTATCACGCTTCGGCTCCCCGTTTCTAGGCAAGCACCATAAAAAGCCTTCAACCGATGAATCAGCATGCAGAGAAAGTAATTGGTTCAGGTGACCTGCGTGTGTACACTGGGTCATTTTAGTAAGCATTTAAGGAGTCTCTGATAAAGATCCACACCATATTTGTCAGCAAAGAGATGCATCATATTTTCCTGGCAAAGAGATGTACTGTGTTTGTCTGCAAAGAGATGTATCGGGCTGAGAAGAAAGAGAGTGTCGTTGAACAGCAGGAAAAGCATTATAACTAGTTGGGAAAAAAACTAAAAAACACCTCATGGCTGCACCACTCATTATGGCAAAACCTGGGGAGGTACACTGCTGCCCTCCTCTGCACACAAATACACTCTGTCCCTGCGCTTGCAAGCTCACCAACAGGTAGCATTGCCCAAAGCAGAAACAGCCTCTTTGGTGGGCCCTGACTCTGATCTAGGGCCTCCAACCACTGCCACAGTACAAAAAAAAAAAAGCACAGAAAGATGACAAGCCCCAAAGAGCAGAGTTTCAGATGTACCTTATCATCCCTGTAAAGCAGGGCCAGGGACACCATTGAAGGCTCTGACAACACAGCAGTGTTAGCAACAGACAGCACTACTCTGGCACTTCCAACTAGTGGGAGGAAGGTGCTTTTCCAGCACCACACGTCCCAGTTTTTGGAGTACTATCACTCCTGACTCTGCTAGTTCTGTCAGATCAGGTTGTGTAGTTTTGTTTCTTACCTTGCTCCTCTCTCCCTGCTTTAAGGAAGGGCCAAGAAGAGAGCTTGTGTGGAAAGACTGAGAGGAAATTGAGAGTGCCTGAGGCCCAAAGCCTCGTAGCAACTCCTGTTGCCCCACAAAAATAGCAGCAGCAGCACAGGCCTGGACTGGCTTAGAAAGGAAGAGCAGCTCCTTGCAGCAGCAAGTCCATGATCAGAGGCACTCAAAGAGTCCAGGATTACGCATGAGAAGTCACTGTGCTAATTGCCAAAGGCCTGCTTTTCCTATGAGATGTTGCAGGGGTAGATTTCCCAGGCTCTAAGCACTAACATGAAAGCTCTTTGTGAGGTCTTTATTTGCATAAAACAGAAACCAGACTTTTGTAGTTTCAGAGGAATTTGAAGTCTGCTTTCTATTCTGTTTATATTAGTAGCCCAGTCCTTCCTAGAAAAAAGTATTCTCTGAGGAAAGAACGTTCAGAGTAAAAATCCTCTAACACCATTACCCATCTGTAACCTATTTCACGCTTTAATTTCTCACAATAGGAGGCAACATGCATTTAATGTCAGGCATCCACAGGAATGGGCAGGTCTGAACAGTCTGAAAAATAAAACCGAAAGTGGCTGCTCAAAGGTCAAGACCCACAGAATGACGCCTAAGGAGACAAAAAGTAGTTTGCCACTGGGTTCTAGATTGGCCTGGGTGTTTTCTGATGTGACTAGATATTTTGCTGGGTATTGAGTACATGCTAAGGTCAGTTAAGGATACTGTGTCACTCTTAAGTCTTTACAGCTCTTCTAGCTTAGGGAGATCAGCCCAATAGCAAATGAACAGCTCCAGATTTGTGAAAGTCATCAGTGCAAGCACAGTAGTTTCAGTGTCACTGTATCAGATAGGTCAGGGCGATCTGACCTTGTTAAATAACAAGGGTTGACAAAAAGGTGCCCAGCAGCAAGAGTCACTGAGAGTGCAAAGGCAGGGCAATTTACAAACTGGTAACTAATTGCAGCTTTAAACTGTCTAAAATTAGGTGTTCACTGCTCCCTTAAAGCTCTGCATTGCTGCACCATGGGAGGAAAGGTCTGGTCCTGGCTGTCACAGAATCAGAAATCAGACTGAAAGCAGACTTAAGGAGCCATCTGCTACATCTGTTGTATGAAGCATTAACAGTGCTGGGCTGGATGGCTCCTTCAGCAATGAAGCAGAGGATGCAGGACTATCCAGAGTTACACCCAGGAGTGATACAGCTCCAGCTCCTGTAGGGAACTCCCAAGCCACCACAGGCCTTGGGGCTGCAGCTCAGCCACCCTCTTCCCAGGACCAAGGTGAGATCTTTGCACAAGACTGCACCTTCCTACATCCTACGTGCCTTAGATTCTTTGCATGCTCTCTAACATCATATTGTCATCTATCTCCAGAGGAGAAAAGGGCCAGAAATAAAATGACACGCTGTCTCGTAAGAGCTGCACAAAAGTGTGTAAAGGCTGACTCTGAAGGACACGTCTGACATGTGAAAATGCTGCAAATCATCCATTCACTCTGCACCCCCACAGCAAATCCTCTACCTCTGAAGAAGCACCTCCCACCTATCCCATGCCAGGTACATCGGATCAGCTTCTTCCCCTTACCTGAACATAATCCAAAACCATGCCTGCCAAGACCATGCCAAGCCCCGCTAGGAGGTACGGCAGGAGCACCTGCAGGCAGATCCCCATGGCCGACTCTTCCTGCGACTTTGCCATGGCCGCTTTCTCCTCAGCCAACAGCTTCTGCTGGGCGTGCAGAGCGACATCCTCTGCCTCCTGGCCGCCGAGCCGGCTCTCTCGGTGTTTACCCTTGCTCTTTGCTTTGTGCCTGGATCGCTCTCCATTCCGAGTCCTGCCCTCTTTTCTCCGCTGCCGAGCTTCCTCACCTTTCATGGTGGCTTTCTTGAATCACGGAGTTCTTCTGAAAAACAAAGTCAGAAATAACGACAAAGGCATCAGATGGGTCAGAGACAGGAAACACTTTATATTTTGTCCGCTCCACTAATCTGAAGGCTGAGTAACACCTGCTCCCAAAACCTGAGATCTTCAGCTGGCCCAAATACTATTACTTAGTTTACCTTCAGCTTTGTATACTGCCAAATCAATCTCCCTTTCTGCAATTGCATCTTTTCTTAGGCTTGTGTTCATGCTTGTTGTGCATCCTGGCTCTTAGCCTGAGTATGCCCAGAGGGATGCAGAAGGTGCTGTACACAGCCTGAATTCTGAACCCACCAGTTCTCACACTGGAAGTCAAGAGAACCAAGGAGCTGAGCAGAATCCAGCCCTTTCTAGAGTCTGACCCTGAGTCATGAAATGGGAGCAGCTCGCATCCTAGCACCTTGCAGTCCAGCAAAGGACTAGCATACCTGGCACAGGTAGGTACTAAGCACCTTGCACAGCTACCTGGTCACCATTCCTCGATAACAAGATAATTCTTTGATCTTCCTTCTAATCCGGATACTCTTTCTGCCTTTTGCCTTAGTTGACACGCATGCACTGTGTGACTCATCTATCTACTGAGAAGCTGCCATGACCCCACACATCTTACAAGAAAAAACAAACATGCAAAATTGTTCCCAGTCACTCTTTTCCTGAATTTTTTTTTTCTTTCTAGCAACAACTGTCGTTCATCCTGCCCGCCCAACTGCTGGCCTAGGCAGCACCCCAAACCTTCCCCCATCACCTCCTGCCAGCACCCACCCGGGTTACCTGCCGGCAGATGTTCTCCGATGCTCTCATTTTTAGGAGGGGCCCCTAACACCCGCAGCCCATGCACTACCCCAGGTAAGATCGAGCCTCTTCTCGCCCAACATCTGGGGAGCAGAGGAGACTGCTGGGAGGCCCCGGTGAGGGCCGGGGGCGGAGCGGGGCGAGAGATGCACAACGCCAAATCCCCCTCCGCGGGAGGAGGAAGCGCGGCCTCCGCTCCCCCCGGCGCTTACCGGCTCCTCGCCCTGCCCGGGGCTCTGCCCGGC
>NW_008582931.1:3233-10857 GCF_000691845.1 Merops nubicus | reverse complement strand
CACCTGTTTCCCTCCTGAAGGGGCCTATACCTGTAGAATTTCTTGATGCTCCCTTTGATCTCCCTAGCTAGATTCAACTCAAACTGTGCCTTGGCTTTCCTGACCAGATCTCTTACTGCTTGGGCAGCTTCCTTATATACCCCCCATTCTAGCTGTCCTTTCTTCCATCCCTTGTATAGCTTCCTTTTGCGTGATAGCGTGTCCAGGAGCTCCTTGCTCATCCAGGCAGGCCTTTCTTTCCTGCTTCCCTCTTTGTTGGTATACATCTCATCTCCATGCCTATGACTCCTATATAAGATTATAAGGACAAGTTTTTCATCACCGTGGCAAAATGCAATGATTTCTCATTGTACTCTGAATTTTCAATTTATTTGATGTTATTTGATACCATATGCCAAAAAAATACTGTTTTATCTCAATTATTGTGACCAGGAGAATCCATAAAAATATTCTTCTTGCCATCTTGGTCAGGAGGTAGACAACAAAGTCATTTTATTGTCAGTTTCAAAACATGTCATTCTTTCGCAAGCTCTTTTCTAACACAGGTTCTTTGTCTGCAACCAAACACTGGCAGTAAAGGGTCACTGCAATTGGCCAGTCAGTCTGAAAATAATCTTGAAGTGGTGTAGGACAGCAGGCAACAAGAAAGAATGATCTTTAATAGTTAAGTGTACAACTGTAGCTGCATCTTCCGCATCAACAACATTTCTTTTCAAAGTTACAGATTTTTCTGATTTCAGACAGAAAAGTTTTTAGTGCTTTCTCCATTTTTTCAGCTAAGATTGGCTGAAAGATTACTTCCTCGAATGGGGAGAAATGAGTCTGAATTGGTGTCATTCCCTTCATCACTAGCTTTTCCAAAAAGCTAAATACTTCACATTGACATTACTTAAATCATCTCAGAAGAAAGCTAAAATGTTATCAATAACTTTCGAAAGTCTATATGCTAGAATACACTTCCGTTTCCCCAGATTAATGTTTATTCTGCAGTCTTCGTCCGTTCGTTGAATGTGCAAGTCATTCCTTTTGATAGGGCAAGTCATTTCCTGACTTATACTATAGTTAACAAAAAGTAACTTTCACACTTCCTATTCACACTTCCTATTAACCTGTGATGTAATTTTTTAAAAAAAGAATACACCCTTTGCAAACATCACATCATTATTTATTAACAATTTAAAACAATTGTAGCCAGAATGAGGCTGCATTGCAGTTGTTACCAAAAAATGCCTCCACTCACTTTTTAATTTTACAGATTCCCCAAGAATATATTTTTCCACATACTTTGAAAATAAGCAGTACTGGTAATTACATCAACACAGAACACTTTCTTTAAATGTAGCAAAATATACATGTTAATCAAAAGCAAAAAGCTGAAGAAAACAGCAAGCTACGGGTATAATTATAAAAGCAAATATTCAGGAATAGTAGCACAGATTTTGTACAAGTCAAGAATGCACTTAACACTGCATATTTCCAATCAGTATTCATAGGTGGTATTTAATACTCTTGATCTCATGGATACAGAAATTCTATGATGCTTCAGACATCAAACACTGAGCAAGCAAATAAGACCTGCAATCAAGCTAGTCCTATCTGAAGCATGAAGAAAACAACGAAAAGACAGTAAAAAAAAATGATGGAAGAAGATATAGGAGCATAGATTTTAAACAAGTGTTGAAAGTCATCTCAATGACATTAAACATATTGAAGCATTGTGCCAGACAAGTGCTGGATATCCTGACTCAGCTTAGTTTAACTGAGTTGTTTTACATTATAACAGGAAAGTCACAGATTACATACAATGATTAGTAACACATGTAAATTCCAAAACAGAGATACAGAAGAAATTGTCATATAAGCTATAAAATCTTTTAAGAATAAAAGGAGCATTCACATGCTTCTACTACCTCAGGTTAACAAGGCTAACTTTGTTACCACAGAGATCTCTTAATGAAACAGGGAGTGCCTGTGCTTTCTTTGCACCTTGACAGAGTGACTGTAACTACAGACAAAAATTCTCATTTCACCAAATATAAAACAATGCCATCTCTTGCGAACAACTTGCTACTTTACCTACTGTTGTTTTTACCTTGGGATATTTATGCTCCATTTTCTAGAAGTACAACACTCTGTAATGTCTAATTGTTTGCATCTGCTGCAGGCTGTTCATTAAAGGAGGATGTAACAGGTTATGGTAGGCTGACATCAGGCTGAAGGCCCTACTCCATCAACTTTGACTACGTTATTCAAGTACTAACAGTAAAAAGTCCTCCATTATCAACAGCTATGTAAAAATAAAAGTATGGTCATGACATCACTTCCTCAGGCAAGTATTGACATCACAAAACCATGCTCTGTCCCATCTTGTCCCCAAAATCACACAGATGTAGACTCACAGTGAGTGATAAGACAGCAGCTCCACTTAAGCAGCATCTCAAGAGCAAGGCAAAGACATGATGCAATAGAGTGAGGAAACAACAGCAGTTATTGACAACACTGAAGGTCTCCTGCGGAGAAGAAAGGGATTTGATGCTATTCACCAAGTATTGCTTCTGAAGTACAAAAATACTACTTCTGAAGCACCTCAGCTTAGAAATAGATGCTTAATATGTATCTTACTCTGTTTGAACAGTTCTCACACAAATAGGTTTGCCACTCAATTGGGCGGTTTCCTGTTGATTTCAACAATTACTGAGCCACACCTACTGGCACAGAGAAACCTTCACTTCAGTTAGCAGCAAACTGGGACAGAGTTTGCATCCGGAGCAGAAAACTGTCATCACAAACTATGGCCACATCCAAGTTTCTTATTTCATGTCCTCTCCCACAGGAAACCTATGCCCTACAGCTTGCTTTTTTGTGTGTGTCACTAATGTCAGCTTAGATAAAGAAGAATATCAGTAGACTTAAACCTCCAATGATGAGGCATTCATTAAAATTCAGGGCTGCTTTACCATGACATTAAGTACCAGCTCCCTGAGGAAGGTTACCGTATTCACATGCAGCAGGAACTAAATGAGGAGTCTTGGAAAACAAACCTTGATTTTCATTTAGTTGAACTCTTTGTCTGAAGTACAGTAGTAAATGTTTCCTTTAAATAGCAGTTTAGTAAAAACATGTAAATGTCATAAGTACTAAAACAGCTTGGATGTATGAAGCGATAGCATGACAGATAAAAGTGAATCAATATTAAATGTTAGTATGTGTAAATATACTAGTTGCACTTCCTTGTGCAATTATATTGTCATTCTGTTTTGAGGTGGAGGAGGGAGTTGTTTGGTTTTAGTGCAGAAGTAGATGGATAAATGACTGGTCATGTGATAAGACAGTTTTGATATATATCTTTTGGCTTTAGGGACTAAAGCCAAATATGCATGTTTTTCACATCCTTTACACTATCAAATAAAAGCTCTTTAGTAACCTCTAGGAAATGTGTAGAATATTTCAACCCAGTTCTCCTGTAGTTTTATAATTGACACAGAATCACAGAATGTTAGGGGTTGGAAGGGACCTCCAGAGATCATCGAGTCCAACCCCCCTGTAGGACCATCTAGTCTAGGGCAGGTCACACAGGAACACATACAGACAGGACTCAAAAGTCTCCAAGGAAGACGACCCCACAACCTCCCTGGGGAGCCTGTTCCAGTGCTCTGTAACCCTCACAGTAAAGAAGTTCTTCTTCGTGTTGAGGTGGAACTTCTTGCACTCCAGCTTGTGACCATTACCCCATGTCGTATCGCAGAGCATAAGTGAGAAGAGATTGCCCCTTCCTTCCTGACACCCAGCCTGCATATATTTATACACATTAATTAGAACCCCCCTAAGTCTTCTCTTCTCTAGACTAAAAATCCCCAGGTCTCTCAGTCTCTCCTCATAGGGCAGGTGTTCCCATCCCCCAGTCATCCTCGTAGCCTTTCGCTGGACTCTCGCGAGTAGATCTCTGTCCCTCTTGAAATGGGGAGCCCAGAACTGGACACAACACTCCAGGTGAGAAATTAGCTAGACACAAATTAGCTAGAAGTTAGGATACAAATTAGCTAGAAGGCACAAAGACCAACCGATTTTTGCTCAGGAGCAATAAAGACAAAGGACTCAACTCAAAGCAAAATTGCAGACTCCTTTATAGTCTGTTTCTTTGCCAAAGGCTTGGAGGGGGTGAACGGGAAGTGAGAGGCACTTAGAAGTCATATAAAAAAAAAGAGAACGCGGAACTTAGCACCAAAGCTTACACTTCCTTATGAGGTGAGCGATCTGAATTCTTTGTTAAAGCTGATGACTAAAATCCACAGTTTAAATATGAGGTTTACACAAGCTCTACACTACTTGTCCAGACAAACCAAGGAGTTACAAAGATATAGAAAGATATATGAAAAATGAGAACATGCACAATTATGCTACATCCATAGATTTTAAGACCAATTTTTAAGTCAACTACTAACAAATTTGTAAGGAAAAAACAGACCTGTGGACATTCATTACAAGGACTCCTGTCCTTAGGAAGAATTCTGTTGATTTTCCACTAAATATGCCCACAAAGATGACATTAAGAGCTATTTTAGGATACATGTAAAACGATTACACAGTATTCCATCAATGAGATGCCACAGGCACACTGCTATGGCAGCATGTCTCAGCAATTGCTGTTATTTGTACCTATTTGGAATACAGTATTCATCAAGCTGTTAATCCAGAGTCCATCTTATTTGTTTTCTTACAAGTCTTGTGAAGAAATGTATATAAAGCTCAAAACTGTAAGTTTCATTGTAATCGAAATACAAGTGCTGAAAATGTAGTACAAGCACAGATACTAGAAAATAAGCAGCAAGAAATTCCAGATTTTTATAGTTATAGTGTAATAAATAATTTCATTTTAGTCCAGCAGAAATAAAGACCTGACTTTTCATATTGCATTCCAAACTCTAAACAAGTGAAGCACCTGGGAGGTTGCTCTACAACCCATGAAGCAATAACATAACTCACATTTTACTACTAAAAAAAATAGTTATTTGTTGTTCATTTTTATTGGAAAAGCCTATGTTCTCCTGAGGATAATACCTTACTAAGACACAGTATTAAATGAAAGGATATTCACAGCATTTATAGGACTTCTTCATAGTGTCTGCAAAGCAACAATGATTAACTTCTCAGGAGGTGGAGACTGTTTTCATGTTTAGATTTGGAAAAAATCTACTTATTTGCTAGTTTCACTGTTTGAGTATTTCTGGAATTAACCAAAACCAAAGCACATATTTGGAATTCAAACCACTATTTTTAATTTGCAATGCATATCAGTATGCCAGAAGCTGGGAGGCTGTGTCAGAGAGGTCATTGTTCTATACATGCCATTTTATACTCTTCTGTAAGCATCCACTTTCAACTGTTGTCAAATGAAGAACACAGCACTTGGTATAGTTTTTGGGTAGACTTTTATGATTAACAGGTGACATCACTGACATATGGGAGGAGCGGGAAAGCACAAGTGGGTAAAAAGTAATAAAAAGAGTAAACAGCAGAAAAAAGCAATACTGATTATTTTTGTCTCTGGAATTCTTAATAGATTCCACAAAAGCACCTTTCAGAATCATTTGGACTAATCCAATTTTTTTGCAGTGAGCTCAGACTGAACATGTATGAGGAGCAGTGACCCATACAGTTGCACCACTAAAATGGGAGAATATCTAAGAAAGATTTTTCCTTTCTCAGAAGCTGACAGTGTCATTAACTAGGTGAAACCTCATAAAATGTTTCCAGTTTAAAGCTGAATTTTTCCCCTTCTGTCACAAATAAATTCTACACGAACTGAGAGGCTGAGAAGAGACTGTTTCAAAATGTAACTTCACTAGCCCTAATTGGATTAGCTTCCACTTCATTACATTCATCCAGCAATGAACAAAGTACCTTAAATGGAACCATATTTGCTTTATTGCTCACCCCTTCATAAGCCGTGAAATTAAGCTATCAAAATTAATAGCACAAGTAAGACTTCTTCATTGAGCATCAGCATGATGAAAGAGAAGCCCAAAAGCATGTCAAGGAGAAGGAACACACACTGAAGATACATCTAGGAATAGTTTTAATTTGCCTGTACTATGGCTGACATGTTTGTGTCCATATGTGTACATGTCACAGCTCTTTTATTTAAACCCTTGATCCCTCACAACCATTCACACTAGAATGAATGTACTCTTTAGTGACCAAGAAACACCTGACAGAGAGTTTTTGTGTATCCTAGATACTCATGCTCCACTGACTGTTGATCTAAGGACTCTGTCAGGAGGAGTGTGAGCTACAGGTGCATTGAGGCAAGGCAGACAAGCAGAGGAAAAGCAATCACCTGGCAAGTAGACCAGGAGCCATCCAGTATTGCACCATGCTTAGGCCAAGTCTGAAGTAGTGAAAATGCAAGAAGATGGACACCCCAGCTGAGAGAGTCCTTGTCTGACATGCCTTGTATTCAATATAAGCTTTTTCTGCAACCTGAATCTGTTAGCTGCATGTTCACTAACAATATTTTAGTTGATTCTTCCTCTTCTTAAACTGAGTTGCCTGGATTTCATTTGTTCCTACTGCTTTACCCTCTTATTTTAATGTTCCAAAGCAAAACAGTATTTCTTTCAGAATAAGTATCAGTAAAAAGCTGTTTAATGAAAACAAGAATAGGACAAATACAAAAGAGAGTAGTCAAAAATTCACCTCCAATCAGAATTGCATCAATATTTCTTTTTTCAGCTGTTCAATTGTGAAATTATACAAAAACCATAAATTTAACATCTGGGAAAAACAAAAACAAAAACAAACAAACAAAAAACTTCACCCTTCTCTGCTGGTCTAGTAGTCTTGAGAGCAATAACACCTTGATATAAACCATTAGTTATGTATCAGTTTCACAAAGGGTTCAGCATGATGCACATAGCAGGGTGCTGTGCTGCCAGGTGCTGTTCAGTAATGTTTGTGTAACACAGAGGTGGCAGCTGGGACCCAACACCAAGGGGAAAAAGCTGTTCTAATAGAAAAGTTTACTTATTCATTAAACTTGTTACTCTGATGACTCTGAAGCTGTATCTGATTCTGTCAAGCTGAGCAGCTAAATGTAACCTCTCTGATACAAGGACTTTCCCTGGACTATCTTCCCTGTTATTCTTTCAAAATCCAATATACATCAGCATCTTAGTAACTCAAATATTTAATGATATATGAGTTGAGACTCTGGGGAATTAAATAAGTTCATTTCCTTTGGCAGTTTATAAGCTTTCATTTTTGCTTAAAGAAAACACACATGCCTTCCCTACACGCATGATCTGTTTAATGCATCCCTTGTGCACTTACTTTTCAGTAAAAACTGATAATGAAATCTGTTGCTATGAAGTGTGTAATGAATGTGTTACAATTTAAACTCATTCATCCAATTAAAAGTTTTTTTAAAATATCTATAGACAAATCTATAGACAAATAAGGTTGAAGTGTTCAGCAATATTTGTATGTAAGTGACTGTCCAATTTTAAACAAGTATTACAATATCTTTACCATGTAGGTTTAAAAAAAAAAAAATCCCATAAATAGGCAATGATAAGAAGTACTTGGAATTGGAGTTTATCAGCTCTCATTCAACATTTTTGTTAAT
>NW_008582931.1:0-3136 GCF_000691845.1 Merops nubicus | reverse complement strand
CAGAACAAGTACACAGCACACATTCGCAGAAATAACTGCTTTGTACAAATGTCCTGAATTCTGAGGGGGAAATCATACAAAAACACAGCATAAGAAAGTATAAGTCCTTGAAATAAGTTAGCATAATAAGTGAGTAATATGGACCTTTCTCAAAAAAAAAAAAAAAAAAAAAAAATGAAAAATGAGAGGAAAAAATGAACAACTGTGGAAAAACTAAAAGCTATTTCACAACTTAATGTACTATGAAAACTGTTCTACATAGTAAAAACAGTTCACATTTTGAAATCAGAACAGCATTACAATTCTAAGGACTTTGTTTTAGTAATAACACATACATAAACGCTTATGTGTCATCCCTTTATCACTTCTGAGGTGATAAAACTTCTCAGTGAAAGACAGCAACTAAAGATGGCTCATGAAACAAAAAAAAATCCATCAATGTAGCTATTGGCATATTTCATGTGGCATTTCAGACAACTCTTTGATTTGATCTACACTGCATATATATTGTGTACTGGACAAAACCAAAAACTGGAGATGTGGTACAAAATATAGCCCTTACCAGACCAAATTCAAAAGCAAACAGGATCCCATATATTTTCTGAAGCATACATACTAAAGCTCTTGCATATCAACCAGCAGAACTGCATACAGCTTTGCTTCTATGCTATTTTCTCTATTCTCAGATTTTTTTTTTCCTTTTAAATTAAATTAATCTGATGACCGTTGGCCATTCCAACTTAACAGCCTTGAAAAACAAAGTTTTCAATTTATAAGTGGAATTATTTAAGTTTCAGATCTCTAGTGAGATTGCACTCTGAAGTATCACATCACACAGCTGCACCACAAGAGAACATCACCTTCGAAAGGAATATCACAAACTTTTATCCTTCCTACATTTGCACTGAGCAGAAGAACCATTTCCACAACAGCTTGTATGGCCATACCAAATTGCTGGCATTTAATATCCAAGCCATCAGCACAGGGGTTTGACACACAAACTTCAGTGGCAAAGATCTTAACCTTAACTCAGTACAAGCTGCATCTTAGCTTCAGTATTGTGTAGCACGTATAATCCAGCAAAAATATATCTGCAGCTACGTGTGGATGAAATTTTCATATTCCCTATTTTTCCTGAGTTTTATAAATATTCTCTCCTTCTTGCCTCAAAATTGTTACAATACTATGTCCAGATCGAAGAACAGAAGAAAAAAGGCAGATATAGGTTTTAATCTAACTTTTGTCCAGGAATTTTTTTTAAACTCTCAATTCCCTCATTATTGATGGATTTTTATCCACTTTCTACTCCATCAGTGACAATTCTTAAAGTAGTTCCTCTTTAACAAAGTTTAATAAAAACAAAACCAGTCTTTACCTTTTGAAGTTAGTAATGTGAAAACAATAGACATAGACATACTGAAGGCAAAAAAAAAGACTCCCAGCTGAAAGTTAAACAGTACAGCAGTGGAGCTTGCGCAAGGCAATGTTCCATGTATTAAGTGGTGGCAATGCTTAACATTCACTGCTTAATGCAAATTGGTGAATTTGAATGAGGCTTCCTAGAACAGATGCAAACAAGCAAAGTCCAAGTTATATTACTGTTACAGCAAGCAGTATTTTATTAGCCTTGTATATGCACATAGTCCTTACTTCCAGAGAGTCTCAGCTCACCGAGCTGGCCAAAAATATCAGAAAACTGCTTGTGCATATCTGGAATTCGTATGCTTATGATAGAATGCACCACTAGAAGCCAGGTAGAGGATATGAGAAAGAAATATCCCGTCCCAAAGTGTTCCAGTAATTGAGCAAGCAAAGAATTAAGCTATATCTATAATTGGCTGAGAATTATAACTTTCCCAAGATTCTAATGTAACAAAATAATTTTTATTCAAAAAATGCATAAGAATTTTTTTACCCTTTCATGGAAGATAGAGGGAGAAAATGATAAGAAAGGTACAGCAAGAGAACAAGGGCACATTGTCATATATGCAGACAGTATTCGGTAGGGGTGTGTGTGGTATTTTAATACTACTTAATTATACTCCTAAAAACAAGTTCTACTTTGTCCTTTTTCAGCAAGCAAGTCTCAAGACTAGTCTTTGCTGCTGTCGGTGTTGTACCAGCTTTGTGAAGGATGAGGGGCAGGATGCATTACTGTGTTATCCACAGGCAAGATATGGAAAGGTTAGATAAAAGTCAGGTTTAAAACAACCTGTTAGACCCAGAAAGGAGTACAATTATTCAAGAAAATGGGTGAGAGACAAAAGTCATAAACAGGTTAATAGTAAAAAAACAAAAACTATAACAAAACGAAACAAAACCAAAAAAAAGTTTAAAAAAAACAATTAAAACTACAACTCAGATTTGAGACTGGTTTTCAATCCAAACTACCTAGCCATAGATTTTTGTCCGGGGATCTCACTGAGAACAATTCTAACCCTACACTATGGTAGATGCCATACTAATTTACTGCAAGCATAACACACACAGGGAAGCTTTCTGTACATGGAGGCAGAAGTCAGGGTACAGCAAACACTTAATAACAAATGGGAAGAATCATATGGTCTAAGTATGGACACAAAAGACAGGGTCTTTTTCTTTTAATTTCTATACCATCTCCAGAATGACTGTGCAATTTACCTCACAAAGCTTATTAAGTCTGGAAGTTGTTGCAATACTGAATGCCAATAACACAATGTACACAGTTTTGCTACCTAGTACCAGAGACTGCAAATTTCTACCAGATGGAGACAAGGAAGATTCAGTCCTAGTCCTAACAGCTGCCAAAGGGGCGTCCACAACACAGAAAAACAGAAAACCTGAAATCTATGAAATCAGTTTTTTTCTGCCTTGCCTATAATGACACAAAAGGGCAGAAGGAGGAGAGAGAAGTAAAATTTTCCTGGAAGGGCTGAAGTCTATGTATTTAGGAAGAAAAATTACTTTTGGAATTAAAGTATATAATTATATTATATTGTATTTCGAATTAAATCTGATGAGAGTTGTCAAATATAACACGAATGGCTTTCTCAAGTACATCAGTAGCAAAAGGACAACCAGGGAAAATTTGGGCCTGCTGCTGTATGAGATTGGTGCCCTGGTAACAAAAGATACAGAGAAGACAGAGTTACTGAAT
>NW_008582930.1:0-201 GCF_000691845.1 Merops nubicus | reverse complement strand
ATAGCAATGGGGTGGGGGACGCCTGGGCTGCCCCCTCCCCTCCTCACATGCAGCAATGCCCCGTATCGAGCCCTACCCACCACAGCAGTCCCCTGCCCACCCAAGCCCACCCTCGGGGTGCCAGGGGTCCCTTGGGTGGTGGGAGACATCCCCCTCATCCCCCCCTCCCCGCCTCTGAGCCCAGCCCATGCTGTTGAGGTG
>NW_008582929.1:423-1392 GCF_000691845.1 Merops nubicus | reverse complement strand
GCTCCTGCCTGCGCTGCAGCCAAGGCCATGAGGCCACGGGGACATCCTTGTGCTGCTGCAGGTGGCTTGGCTCAGCCTCAGGCATACCAACACCCTCTGGACACGACTGGGCATCATCGGTGACTTACTTGGATGCAGCTTCCTCGTCGTATTTACACCTCAGCTCCAGCAGCTCTGTCTGGGTGGCCTTCAGCGCTGGGAAGAGGAAGAGGAGGGTGAGGCACAGGGTGAGGGCTTGACCCCTCCGTGGCCCCTGCTCTGGGTCTCCTACCTGCGTGGAGCACTTTGATCTTCTCCTCTGCCTCCCCCAGCCGAGCGGCCAAAGTGACCTGTGCTTCCTGCAGCCCCCTGCAAGAGAGGGGCATCAGTGACGTGCCAGCAGCACCATGGTCATGCCAAGCCCCCAGCCCCCAGCGAGGGCACAGAGACCCCCTCCCCTACCCCATCACTTGGTGATGCCTGGGAAAGACCCGCCAGTGGATGCCAGGATGTGCTCAAGCCATGCTACCCCCTGATGTTAAGGGGTTTATAGCCCTGGCTGCAAAAAAAAATCACTTTGGGCTGAAAATGGTCCTGATCCCTGGGGCCGAACTCTCTCTGATGAGGGGAGGGGTGTGTGGCAGCCCACCCCCACCGGTAATTAATTGGGAGGGGGGGGCGGGAAGCAATCAGGGAAAAGTTATTCTGCATTATTTATAGCCCACACTTGCCAGGAACTTACTCGCAGAGATCTGCAATTTAGGGTTTAAAGATTCCTCATTTGTTTCCCGGTGCAGCGTGTTAGGGAATAACAATGAAGGCACCGAGAAAGTTGGGAGCCTCCAAATTAAAAGGCCATTTAATGAGGTTCATCTACTGACCCGGATTTAACCCGTTTGTCAGAGCAAAGCCACGTGCCAGGGAGATGGCGCGAGGGGCCGGCAGGAGGGACCTGCCCAGCTCTGCCCACACCCACCATCACCCAAAACC
>NW_008582929.1:0-207 GCF_000691845.1 Merops nubicus | reverse complement strand
CCCCCCCCCCCCCCCCGCCCCCCACCCCCCCCCCCCCCTGCCACTCACGTACTTCTGCTTCTCTGCCTCATTTCTCTGCAGGGAGGCCTCTGGGCACGGCGCTTTGCCCTCGAGCGGGGGCTCGGCCGCTGGCGACGTCCCCTCTCTGCGCTCTGCACGGGGGACACAGTTCACACGGCCGTGCTGGGGACGGCAGCGCTGCCCACC
>NW_008582928.1:0-864 GCF_000691845.1 Merops nubicus | reverse complement strand
CAGTTGGTGTTCAGCTGTCACCCTGCAGGCGTTGTCATTGACTCTTCAGTTGGTGTTCAGCTGTCACCCTGCAGGCGTTGTCATTGACTCTTCACCTGCAGTGAGACCTGCAGAAAGAAATCATGGAATGAGCGGCATGGGCAGGAGTGTGCGCCACTGCCGGGTAAGCCTGACTGTCATCACCACAGTGCGGTTATTTGTGCACATCTGCTGATCTGGGTACATCTTGTAATGAGCCAGTAAAATGTGTTTTAGAAAGGACTTTGCATAAAAAGGTTCTGTTCATTCACTTGAGTAGCTGTGTTTTTTCTGTAAACACACTGGTTTAAAGAGAGCTGCTGCTGTGTCATTGCTCCCAGCTTCGAGAGAGAATAATCTTCAAGGTGAGTGCAGAGCAAAGGAAATACTCCTTCCAAGACTAAAGTTGGCTACTGTGGACATCAATAGGCAACCTTCCAGGCTGAAAGACCACAATAGATCTAATAAGCTAGGCAGAGTGAAGCTTTCTGAAAAAACTATACCTCTTCATCACCTCTGTCTGTATATGAGAAGAGAAGTCAGTGAGATTTCTTTTAAGCATGCCACTGCTGATATCACAGCTGCTGTGGTTCTTGGAAACCACACTTGTGCGAGACTTGTGATGATAAATATGAGGCCACATTACAAAAAGCACACGTAGCAGTAGAAGACTAACATTGTAGAAATTACACTATCTTAATTAAATCAGATGCTCAAATGGGTTGAATGAGGGATCTGTCAATTGTGGAGACTGATACAGAGCTGCTCTATTCACCCAAGTTCTGGAACTGATCTGTCTTCTAGTGGCTGCCTGGGATGGGACTGCTAAATCTGGATATATGTAAA
>NW_008582927.1:0-899 GCF_000691845.1 Merops nubicus | reverse complement strand
GCCCTGCGGCTGCCACCCCACGCATGCCCTGCATCCCGCCTGCAACGCGGTGAGTTCCCTCAGCGCCGTGGCGTGGCTCCCGGTGAGCCACCCTCCCAGCACCCGGTGAGCCGCTGGGCTGAGCGTGCCACTCTCGCTGCAGGTGACGGGGCAGTGTCAGTGCCGGCCCGGCTTTGGGGGCCGCGTCTGCTCCCAGTGTCATGAGCATCACTGGGGAGACCCTGAGCAGGAGTGTCGAGGTGGGTGCACGTCACAGGGACCAGGGGCACAGGGGCTCTGGGGACATGTGGTGTGGTGGGACCCTGGGTGCATGATGGGACTCTAGGAACATGGAAGGCCCTAGTGACATGGTGGGACCCTGGGGACATGGTGGGAGGCTCTGAACATGGGGCCCCTCAGGAGACAGTGAGACACTGGGAACATGGGAGTCCAGATGTCCTGGGTACATGAGGGGAGCCTGGGGACATGGGGGACACTGGAGACCCAGTGGGATGCTGGGGACATGGAAGACTCTGGGGTTATGGTGGGTCTCTGGGGACATGGTGGGACTCAGGGGACCCTGAGTACACAGTGGGATTGTGGGGACATAGGAGACCCTGGAGACATGGTGGGACTCCAGACACCCAGGGGGACATGGTGATACTCTGGGGACACAGGGATCCCTGGAGAACCGGGGACCCCGGAACGACCCGGACCGCCCGGCCGCCTGTCTCTGCAGCCTGCGAGTGCGAGCCGCTGGGCGCTGAGAGCCCACAGTGTGATCAGGCCAGCGGGCAGTGCCAGTGCCGGCCAGGCTTTGGGGGGCTGCGCTGTGACCATTGCCAGCGGGGCTACCAGGAGGACTTCCCACGCTGCTCACCCTGCCACCCCTGCTTTGGGCGCTGGGACCCAGCCCTGGA